>NW_019386404.1:13034-49539 GCF_000671375.1 Centruroides sculpturatus | reverse complement strand
TAGTATTTGTGATCTGCCCAGACTATATACTAGTGTAGGAATTTATTATATAGCAATTCAGTTGTATTTATATTTTTAAAAAATATACAATATTGATTTTTGAGCATTAATTTGCTTGACATAATCTGAAATAGATGCAGCTTACACAAACTTCTTTACGTGATGTGTCTTAAATCGATTTCTTGGCAGTATTTTATGTCCAATATGCAGCATGTGCAACAAAACTAATTTATTATAAGGTTACACTCAAAAACCAGTTAAGCACTCTCTTTGAAGTTTCCGGCTTAACTAGAAAGGAAATAAGGAAAATTCTTCCCGGATCATTTGCACTTTTTGGTTTTTGCTCAAATTAGGGAAATGTTAGCATATTGCAGCCTTTGATAGAGATAAAATCTTACCTTATTTTTGATATTTTAAACACAATCTTATACGAGAAATTTTTCAGTGTTGCCGTTATCAAAGAATTTATTAAGAATTATGTACCAAAAAATATTAAATGTTTAAATAATGATGTTGCAGATGGAGGCAGTAAGGTAACAGGTCACTAACTTAATTTATTGTGATGATAATTTCTGTTTACTGAATATTCTTTAACAGGGCAGAATTCATATTTTAGAAGCTCTGGCAGCTTCTGGATTGCGATCCATCAGATATGCTAAAGAGATTCCGGGAGTCAGTACCGTGACAGCAAATGATAGATCCGAAACTGCGGTGGAAGATATTAAACAAAATATTAAACTGAATGAAGTGGATCATACTGTCATACCAAATTGTGAAGATGCTGTGTAAGTGTATAAGATACTTTCATTTGAATGTATGTTTTGAGAATTGATTGGCATGAAAACAAATATTGTGTTACCAAGTTTTGAACACGTAGATGTTAAATTAATCAAAGCACATTTAACAGTGGGTAAAGTTTAAAGAACCTTAAAATTTTTGGTTAAGTGATGCAACCAAACTCTACTACCTCTTACAGACTGATAAAGATCCCACAGATGGAGCAGTGGAATGTTATATCCCAGCCATAAACAAAGAGACTGGCATCAACACAACATATGTCAGATAAGCCGCAAGATTGATGGCTCGTTGAATGTAAAGATGATATTAAAGGAGGAAAGCCTGTTACATTCTTCCTTTGCACACCTTCCTTGTACAGAGGTAGATTGACAGTTGGCCAAGATCATAAAGAACCATCTCTCACCACTCCATATCAAGATAGGATGCATTTAAACACAAGGAGAACAACTCCCTTCTTCCTGTCTGGTGATATCTACTTAATCTCTTGTATCAATCACTGCCATCTTCCCCAACTGTTGTTTGTGTTCAATCTTCCTTACTGACACTGTTGTTCCACTTTCACCCATCCATGCCCAAAGATGCTTCTTAACCCTGTCAAAAACAATTTTATTCTTTAAACTTCACCACCGTTAAAGGTGCATTGATTAATTTGGCAGACAACTTTCCTTTTGGAAGAGTAGTTAAAGTTTTTTTTTTTTTGTTTTGTTTCTTTCTGACATAGGCTATTGATGTATAAGCATAGAAGTTTCCAAAATCAGTTTCATGTAGTCGATTTGGATCCTTATGGGAGTCCTTCGTCTTTTCTTGATGCTGCTGTGCAGTGCATTTCTGACAAAGGTGAGATGGAAGAATGAATTTTCATATCGTAATGGACGAGCAAAACATTTAACAACAGTTTTTAGGTCTGCTGTTGGTGACTTGTACGGATACAGCAAATTTGTGTGGACGCTTCAGAAGAAAGTGTCATGCCATTTACGGATCGCTCTCACTTCGAATGTCGAGCTGCCACGAGATGGTAAGATGAGCAATTGTAATTTTTATCAAAATATCACATGCATAAATATGCACATTGTATTTACCAGGCACTAAGAATAATTCTTCGGAGTATCGAACTTCATGCCAATCGCTATGGTCGTCACATAATGCCACTTGTCTCCGTGCATGCAGATTTCTACATTAGGGTATTCGTAAAAGTCTGCAAGAGCCCTAACAATGCAAATAAAAGCATAGAGTAAGAAATAATGCATAATTGTTTAATAAAAGTTGGTTTGATATTATAAGTTTTACAAATTGTTTTTTACAAACAGAAAATTGGCAATGGTTTATAATTGCACTGGTTGTGGAACCTTTCATTTGCAACATTTGTCAGAGACCATGGATGGAGAGTGAGTAATTTTTTTTTAATCGTTGGCATACTTAAGACAATTAATAAAGAATGTTTACCAAAGGGAAATTCCTGTGTTGCCGCAACCACCTCCAGCATTGTGTGAGCATTGTGGATGCAAGTTTCAGGTAATATTTCCATTAAATTCAAATGTATTTTGTGAGTAAGTTTGCTTAAAAGTGAAACAAATTCAGTTGGCGGGACCAATTTGGACAGATAATCTCCACGATAAAGATTTTGTTGGTGAACTTTTGAAGACCGTGAAAAGTGAAAAGAATAATTACGGCACAACCGAAAGAATGATAGGCATTCTTTCAGTCATTTCCGAGGCAAGTAGAATTTCACTCTGAAACATCACTCTGGACCCATCCTCTTACTAGCTTTTGTTACAGGAACTAGATAATTGTCCTCTGTATTATCGTTTACCACATTTGCTATCTGTCATTGCCTCCTCTCAGCCAAGTCTCTTCACATTCAGGTAACACATTCAGTCATTCTAACCGTCAAAAAATTTATTCGATTTATAGATGCATTTTCTCAGGTCTGCATTACTAAATGCCGGCTACCGAGCTTCTCTATCTCACACCTGTAGAGATTCACTAAAGACGGATGCCCCGAGCGAGGTCATCTGGGACGTGGTGAGAAGTTGGGTAAGTGATAGTTTGGTAATTTTAATATTTTCTATTATTAAAATCCACTAAAATTTTAGGCAAAACTAAACCCAGTTAAGAGAGATATAACTGGTACTCCAGGAGAAGCCATACTCAAGAAAAACATTAAGTAACAAAACAAACTTGTTTTAATTGTTCTCATTGTTAGCCTCTTCTATAAACTTGTCAATTTTAGTACACCGATAAATTTTGATCCTCATCCGGAAGCGGAGCCGTTGTCTAGATCTCTGAAACTTGTGAGATTTCAGCATAATCCCAAACCTCACTGGGGACCAAAAACCAAAATTAAACAAAGTAAAGTTTGATGTTTATTATTTACATCTTATCTCAAAGCAAAATATTTGACAATTTTTAATTACAAAGTGTTTTTTTTTTTTAGGGAAAAAAGACAAAAGTTGAATATCGTAGAACATGAGTCAGTCATTAAGAATAATGGTACGAAAAACAGTGAAAGTAAATTCAAATTGATCAAATTTTATTGTCATTTGCAGATATTAAGAACAAAACTATGTTACAGATTTCCCAGTAAGTGCTTCTGTAGCAAGGATATGTTGTGGCATTTAACGAGTCGCAAAATGCAGAGATTCCACTGACGTCACCTCTTTTTAAACCCATACTTTTTCCGCTCATAAAACAGATCGGTCTTCGAGCTTCCTAGGTTGACTATCTTCGGACAGCCGTCTCTCTGCAATTAAAAGTAAAATAGTTAAAACAGAGCACAGACAATAATCAAATGTCCTTATTACGAGTATCATCATTCTTAATTTATTTACATTTGTAATTTAGCAAGTATGCTTGTCCTAAGGAAATAAAATAAATTTAATGTACGAAATTTATGATGCATTCTATTTACATGAAACTACTTTGAATTTTTAATGCTATTTAAAATGGAAGAAGAGACAGAAGTAGCCATGCCAGACACAATAAAAACTGATAATTGGTTACGGCATGAGTTACACCACCTTAAAATAAACTGCAACCTTTTTTCACTTGCCAGTGCATATAAAAACCTAATATTACTAAAAATGAGTGTATACTAGCATTAGATCTAAATGAAACAAAAACCCAAAACTCTCATTATTTAAAAGCAAGGCAAGTGCCAAACAGAAATATATGGCAGAGTTCCATACAATGCGAAGGATACGTTCTGCGTTACAGAAAATCACATTATCAAGACATGTATTATCAGACTATTTTACTCAAGTTTAAACTTAGGCATAGAAGTTGAAGAAGAAACTGTATACCTGTGGACAACAAAACAAAGTTTGTGCGAGTACTAGTTGCAATTCTTTCACTGCATTACTGGGGAGCACATTATACAGGAGTTCACCATAATTGAAAAGCATCATATAGATTGAGTAAACTGATGTAAAATCAAGGAAACTATAAATGAAAATGGATTTATGCTATAAAATTATATCTAACTAGTCATAGCACCTAGTGTTGTCCTAAGAAATGTAATAAAAATGCCATAATTTCATTTTAGTAGAAAATAGCATGTAATTAACACTACAAGCACATGGTCTGTGTAACGTAAACAAAGCCTACAACCATTAACCAAACTTAAGTCTAAACGAATAAAACCAAAGTGGTCTATATCAACCCCTAGGGGTCGACTCTGAACTGCAAGGGGTCCATGTCAGCAAAAACAAACATTGGGGATGCACGAGATGTAAATGGGGATTCACGAGAATGGATCCCACTTAATCAGGTCGTGACCAAAATTTTGGCTTTCCATAAATCGAATAATTCACATAACACAGATATTAAGTTGTTATGTAGTTACATAATACTTTCTTATAATAGACATATAAATTACCTATGAAGTAAAAATTTTTAAAACATAAATGATTATGAAGCATGAAGATTTGGAGCTAGATTTGGAAAACTATGACTCCATGCTTTAATCATGGGAAAATTCCGAGACTGATGATGAGATCTTTTTCCGACGACAGGTCAAACCAACAACTTAATTGCTTTGAATTTTAATTAATGCTAATTGTTAGAATATTCTCTTGACTTCAATCAACCTATTTCATTTTACTTATAAAATTATTATTATGTTTTTGTTATTGAAATTTAAGTTATTATTTTCTTATACATACNCTGTTTTGAGTTAAGAAATATACAATAAGTGAAAAATTTTTATTAATTAAGTACTATTAAGAATATTTTTTCTTCCTCCATAATGAGAGAAAATATTTTCAGTTGTAAGTCCAAAGCATTTTTCTTGGGAAGGGTTCTTAGTTTGGCAGCTAGAAGACTGCCAAATTCATCGAACACATCCTTCTTTGGTTCAATGACTCAGAGCCTGAAAAAATATTTAAAAAACAATCTTAAATGAAAAGGAAAATCAAGTTTTCAGTCTTATATTATTTATTTAATAGTCTTCTTTGTATTTGTGTAATATTTATAGTATCAGTTTCTAAAGTGAACACTTACTCAAAATTATTGAGTTTTTCAGTTGTTCACTCTGAGGTGTAAACTTTAATAAATAAATTATACATTTTGAATAATTTACATTCATTGTAGATTCATTAAAATTTTCTTTGTCCTTCTCTGCCATCTTTTTTCTTTTTTGGTGGCTGTGGACTATCAAATGTGCATGGTGATAACGAAATGCTTTCATTAAACATTTCATCATTATGTACAGTACATCGATATTTACATTGATAATTCTATCTGTTTCTGCCTCAGACATGCAGCCAGAAGTAGACGGTTATGTATCATTTAACTATAAATAAAAATAGGCTATATTTAATTAGTTTTTATCTACTTCAATATATAAAATACATAGGCTGTATTTTTCAAGCTCCGATATTCCATAAAAAAAAGACAAGTGTAAATAACAAAATGAATTTATTACCAAAAGTTAGGTACAAACAATTTTTTGACATTATCACTGTGAAGATTGAGGCATTTGTCATATCTGTGGACAAGCTTTTCCATCCCCTTGTCATAGAATGTTGCCGCCAATGACTTGAGATGGCCCTAACTTTTTTTTGAAGATCATCATTAGTCTCGAACCTCTGCCCTCCTAGTCACTTTTCCTGTTCAGGAAAGAAGTGGAAGTCGCTTGGCGCTAAATCAGGTACTATACGCTGGGTTTAAAGGTGGTGAAGACCTCCACCTTTCAGACTTCCATCCAGCTTAAAACTTTTTTTAATGTGTGAAGACTTCCACCTCTTTCCTAAACTGAAAACATGGCTAGCAGGGCAGATGTTTGAGACTAACGACAATCTTCAAAACAACATTGTTAAGGCCATCTCAATTCACTGGCAGCAACATTCTATGACAAGGGGATGGAAAAGCTCATCCACTGATATGACAAATTTCTCAATCTTCATGGTGATTATGTTGAAAAGTAACCATGTTTGTACCTAACTTTTGATAATAAATTCATTTTGTTATTTATACTTGCCTTTGTTTTATGGACCATCATAGCTTGAAAAAACCCCCTTGTATATATAACATATAATTACATCGTGTGACGATAATGGTGACATCATTTTCTTATAAGAATTTAAAAGAAAACTGAGGGACGACTAATGTTCCCACGTTGGTTTATATATTTCATTCTCGCCGCATCCACTGTGCTTGCTGTCATCTACTTTTTTTTATTTGAAGAAACATTGTTCTTAGATGAAAGAACTTTTTACTTAGTTCTTTAACTATATTTAAAACAATATTGTTGTTACCAAACTAAAAACAATCAACATTTTATATTCAGATATCTAAAAATGGTACTTACAATCAATGCTGAGATTTTCACTTATCTCACACCATGCCTGCACTCTTTTGTCTTTTCTTCGAAAAAACAAAGAATTAAAGTCCCACAGGCATTCGTGAGACTGAATTAGCTTGATTAATCTGGATTCTGCAAACTTATCCATCATCTTGTTTTCTGCACACGATAATGAACTATTTTTGATGTTGCCACCATAAGACATGCACAAAAATGTTTTCTGATTGGATGCATGTTTGCAATCAGTGCAAGTAGAACCAACTTTTTGTTTCTAGTTGCGGTTGTATCGCGCCTGTTTTCAAAGGGGTTTACTAGTTAATGAGGACAGCCATTGCGATTGCAGTCACCTGCACGGCTGGAAATCGCATGGTGTGACCATGGCTTAAGGGTTACTTTTTGGGTCCATTATCTAACTTGAATTCTGTGCAAGTTGAATTTGTAAATTACTTAAATGTAATTTCATAAGAAACCGCAATGTTATACAAAATATTATAAGGAAACTATTTTTTCATAACCCATAATAAGAGAATCATTATGTGGCAGTATTTATTCTGATATAAGTTATAAAAGTACGAAAAAAAAATATAAACATAAAACAAAACGTTCATATAAAAAATGTCCATGTACAAATACAGCTGCACTGAACCACAGAAGTATTCACATGCACTAGTGCCAAGAAAAAATTCAGAGAATTAATAACCCTAGTAATTAATTCTCTGAATTTTTATTATCTTTTTTGATTTACATACATTTATGTAACTGCAAATTTACTTAAGTCAAACAATTGCTGGATTATTTCGGGCCACATTAACGTTAATCTTAAAGATCGGGTTATTCAATGTTTATGTTTGTATTTATGTAAGTCATAGGTAGTGTTACAACCCATCCAGTTTTCACCCGTACAGTCTGGGAATTGACTAACTGTCTGGGTGAACTATTAATTTTGTCCGGGAATTTCGTAGAAATTGTGAAATTACCATGAAACAAAGTTCTTGCAAATATTTTTACAAATTTACACTATTTTAACAGCAAAAGAACTCACACTCATTGAAACTCATCTGCAATTCTACCATGTTTGTCTGTTTACATGTGGCACACAGCCTGTAGACCGTTTTTTTTTTATCTTTCATATACAATCATACAGGTCTACAGGTAAGTTATCTAGCACATTATTCTTCACATTGTAAAATGACATTGCGCATACATCAAGAACTTCTGTTCGAACAAAGCTGACCTGCCATCCGGATCAGCAATTTTGAAAAAGTGGCAACACTAGTCACAGCTTACATAACTCCGGACATCATTTTACTTCGATTTCTCAATAAAATAATTGACTTACGTATTGGCATAGATTTACTTTTTTGATCATCTTCAGTGACCATCAACAGGTTACAACTTAATCAAACAATTTAAAACATGGTACACATATTCATCAGGAATGATACCACAAGAAGCCCATTACGACTGCCATACCACAAATTCTTCCCCACACTATAATGGCAGATAAAGTTTATAAAATACATACACACATCAAAGAAGTGTTCACATTGACAGATAGGCTAAATGTCATGTGCTTTTTTAAAAGAAGTGTAACCATCAATGATAACACATCATCACAACTAATCAAGTATTAGTAGAAGACAGAAACTTATAAACCAACAGTTCCAGAAAATAGGTATGCTTCCCACACATTTCTGATAACATTAGCACTCGGGAGAGTGTACCGCAGCAGCCATCATCACACACCAACGACCAGTTTGACCCTAGACGTAACAATGCAATGGGAAGTGTCCCAGGAGACAAGAATGAACCAATATTTGTGCGGCTTCGATGCTAACATGTCCAGTCCGTCTTCACTGTACTCCACATGGACAAATATATTTCATTATCCCTAAATTCATTTCTATGTATAAACTGTATTTCGTTATTAGTGTAAAATGAAGGTTTAACAACTGTTAAAGAGATAACTGCCTGTTTGCGTTAATATAGTGTGATTCATCTAGACTGTCTCATTGTATTTCAAGAGAATACAACGAGAAAACGTATTTAAAATGACACTAACCTCATATCACGATTGAATTCCTGAACAGGGTTGTAAAAAACGTCGTTAGTCGAAGGAAAAATCACTTTGGCTTGACCTTCTTCCACGACCGTGCAAGGAGTTTTGTCAATTACAATATTATCTTTTACTTCTTCTCCTTTGACTTCATCTTTCGAGATGATAATCTCGTCCTTCTCCATTTTTATAATCTAAAATATACTTTCTAAAACTCTATTTATATTTCTATCTCCTAACAGTTCATTTATCGTAGAATTATATACGGTAACGAACGAGTAAGTACGGACACGTGTTTCCCATCTACGCCATATTTGCGGGAGATTTTTCCCTCCCGTAGGGATTTAAAGTTGTTTTAATTTTATTAAATACGTAAAATTTTGTAATTAATTAATTAATTTTATAACTAGAATTAATTTGATGTAATCGTAAAAGATAACGATGACCTTTTACGAAAACTTCCACCTAATATTATATAATTTTATAATTACTCGGGGAAAATTTCCCGAAAAACCTCTCTCTGATAAAAATATTATTTTACACAACAATTAAAATATTCTTAATAATATTTAATATTTTATTTTATAAAAAATAAATTGTAATGGAAATTTCATTTAATCGTCATTAAGCATAAATTGCTTTTTAATCTTCCGACATAAACCGATAGGGTTTTTCCCTATGTTTTCAAAGCCATGTGGCGTGTTTTAAGATTTCGGTTACTAATTTCGCGTTCCTTTTGCGTTAAAGCAGATAATTGCGTTAAATCGGAGGCGAGAAAAAATCCCGGCACACGCATAAGAGAGGGAAAAGCAGAAATAATATTAACTCAAGATGCATTCTATAATCCTGTGCAGGAGTTCAATAGGGATTTAAGGTTACCTATTTCTGTTTATTTCAAGCAATAGTTTACAGGTTTAATGATTTATAAGTATGCAGCTGGGTTAATCTTTGCGCATATTTGCAAGTTCCTGTTCTATACAATATCTCCCCATCATACGGAGTTAGTTAACTATCATTTGGCTAAATATGGTGACAAACAAAGCTGTAACTTGGCCTAAATCTGTCCTTAACCACGTGTCAAATAAATGCTATTTAATGTGTTGTTAAGGACTCCCGTACACTAAGAGCGTTTCCGTACAGGGTCCTCTATGTCACATAGTAGCATGCATATGGGATTTGTAATGCTCAAGCATAACCGAATCCGCTCAGCTCTCGGTTTGGAGGTTTCTCCCTCCAAAGGACTTGCTCCGAAATGTTGAAGAAATGCTCGGCTCAGAGGCCCCGGTGTGGTTGGGACATTTTTCTCTTTCAGCTTCTACTTCCTATGTTCCTGTTGATGATGTATTTTGGCTCAAGGCCAAAGAAGACCCTAACTGGATGGATTACTAGACCGAGTGGTTGTCTGCTCGGGTAGCTGTATATTACAGAAAAATGCTCTTATTTTGTACCTGACTTAAATACATATGATGGTNGACAAACTAGACAATGCACTCGTTCCTCCGATATCCGCAGCACACCGCTACTATCGATAGTTTATTAAATATATCAGTTTGAAATACATATATTCTTTTTGGTCCACCCTGTACTATTATTATTGGCATATGTTTGTTTTGTTATGGACCAAGAAATCCATAAAGAACTGCTTTTTGGAAGAACTTTGACAACAGACACTAAAGGTGAATCAATATGTAATGTTTTGAGAGATTATTTCATGGAAAAAGTGATTCCTTTATCAAATATAATATCAGTGGCAGCAGATGGAGCACTAGCCATGTTTGGCCACTATCATGGATTTATAACCCATTTAAAACAAAATGTACCTGGGGTGTTTGCAATACACTGTGTCATCCATCGACTACATTTAGTTGCTAAAAATCTGAGTGGTAAATTGCATCAATCTCTTCAATTATGCAGTAATTTGAATTTTGTTTATTGCAATAATGCAGTAAACAAAATTCGAAGTAATGCATTGAATACTAGGTTATTTGCGCAGCTGCATGAAGAAAATGACAAGAACTTTGATTGCTCCTTTACACTGAAGTACACTGGCTGTCAAAAGGCTTATGTTTGACAAGATTTTTTTCACTTTTTGAGACAGTTTTAGTGTTTTTGGATGATAAAGATCCAATTTTAAAAGAAAATTTAATCAAGTGGAAACCAAACATTATTTATTTAACAGATTTGTTCACTAAATTGAATGAGGTTAACTTACAGTTACAAGGTGACAATCTAAATTTGATAAAAACAAAGTTCATTATTTCAGTTTTTCTTGACAGAATTAAACTAATGAAGCAAAATATTAGATGCCACAGATTTTCCCAGTTTGCCAATTTGTCACAGACAAACTGCCAGGATGATGATGTTTCAACCTACATTCAACATTTAAATACGCTTCACACAGACTTTGAAACTAGGTTTGAGAATGTTTTGACTATGGAAAAACCACAATGGATTATCAATCCATACAGTGATATTGAAGAAATGGATGTCATATTACAAGAACTGATCAAAACAAGTATTAATGAAGAACATAAGTTATAGATAGTTCAGAAAGGGATATGAGCAATTTTGGCTTCTTTCTATTACTTATCCTGCATTATGGACTATCACAAGAAAGTCTTTGATAGCTTTTCCATCATCATACCTCGTGGAAAGGGGTTTTTAGCACAACTGCCAATCTTCTTACAAGAAAAAAAAAGAAAGAAATAGATTAGAAATAACCAATCAAGGTGATTTAAGGTTACAGCTCACTAAATTAAAGCCAAATATTGAAAATTTGCTATTAAAGCATCATGCTCATTCCTCCCATTAAAAGTATTTATTTTTTAGTGTAGTTATATTATGTTATAATTTTACTAGATTTGCATTTTGTGTCGTTTTAATAAATGTATAAAACTTAACATGTGTTTTTTTTCTTTTTTAACTTTTTTGCTCTACAGTTAAACCTATCAAAATGAGTAGCACTGTGTCAGCTGTCAAAAACACATTTGAAGTTGATGAATTTGTAACAATTCAATATTAGAAATGTGGGGGGAGGGTCTATCCAAAGCAGAAAAAATTGGCACGTGGTCTATGAGACAAAAAAGTTTGGGGACCTCTGGTCTAAATGGTTAGATTTTTTGGCAAAAAATATGTCTGATTCATTTTTTTTAAGTTCAATAAATTCATTTGTAAAGCTGACCTCTAGCAGCAGCAAAAAGTCTAATTTCAACATAATAAAGAAAATATATCTTAATTTATTTTTTAAAAAATGCCAAAAAATAAAATAAACTTATCAATAATTTTATAATTTTTCCAAACAGTTGAATGATAGTGACCAGTACGAATCTTTCTTATTCCTTTCTATATTCTGGGAAATGGGAAATAGTTTCAACCGCAACAACTACCTTGGAACTACATGCAAACATATCTAATGTACATTATGTATTTTGAATCACAAGTTTAAATTGAACAATTAAACAATGTATGCAACATTCTTGCTTACATTGTTATCATTAATATCAGGCGTGTTTGATGCGTGAAACAGAAAATCCTTTCATCAGTTTGATATGCAGATTCAAATTTAAGTGTTTAAACTTGCTTTTATTTCCCTGAAAGCAGAAACTTTAACTGAGAAAAACAGAATTCAACATTTTAGCACCAGATTATGTTCTTGAACTTTCAAAATGTTTAATCACCATCAAAGTATAAATGTATTTATCTATGTAAAATACAAAAGGAACTGATAAAGCTCATAAATCTCAGGAATTTTTGAAACAAATTCAAATGAGTAAAACACGATCTGCTTTTAGGTTTAAAATTTGGCAAGAAACTTACATCCTTCTCTTTGATGGTGCATTCCTTGCAGTAGTAGGCGTCCGACACTCCTGGACCTCCACAGATCACGCAACGTCCCTGATACGAGCCGTAATTACACTCATCACAGATTCGAACAAGAGTGCAGGGTCGCACATAAGAGTCACATATCACACACTTTCCATCGCCTAAAAGCAGAGAGAAATTGTTACATTCAAAACAGTGCCATTTTGTATTTCAAAAAATTTTGCACAATACTTACATTTCTCACAGAGTCGTCCAATAGCTGAAAAAATAAAATAAACATTAGTGACATAAAAAAAATAAATTGTTGAAAGGATCACAAATTATTTTATCAATACAATTCTTTTCTTTTAACAGACAAATTTATACAATAATTTTAAAACTTCACAAAAATATATTAGGACTATTTTAAAACACACTTAACCTCTAAACGGAAACATCGGTCTACAAGACCATTGCCATTACATTATGTTATGGGGGTATAATGTGTGCAGAACCATTCAAGCTTTGCCTTGCCCTTTCCTAATACCTTATTATTATTTGTGAGACTGGATGTTTCATATTGTTTACTTTATATAGTTTTCAAGTGCTAATTTTGTTGCTTTGCAAATAAACTTTTTCTTAATTTTAGAACTCTTTATTATGGATATTCCATCAAGTATTGGTAAATAATCAACTGCTTACTTTATTTGTACAATTGTGAAAATCCAGTCATCAAAAAAATTCCATTTTGTTGAATGCTTCACTTCCTCTCTGCTGGGACAACATATCAAAAGACTACTTAGTAATCCTAATCTACCTTGAGATATTGCTAATCTACAATATTGCTGTGGGAGGTAATACTGGAATATGAAAATACTATTGCCGAAGACAATCATGTTTCGAGTGACAAGCTCGAGAAGAGGAAGACCTGGCCATGTTCAGTAACACAGAACACCTAAGTTAGAATTCTGCCCTCTGTCTTAGTAGGCAGAGCTAAGAATGTTCTGAGCATCATTGAACAATTATTCTTAGTTAGACACTGGGCAAAATGGTAGACAAAGTTAAAATTATGATTGCAAACGAACTGGTCAAAAAGAATAAAGTAACTAATACAATTATTCAAATGGAAGTTGCGTCAGATTGTGATGAAATTAATGAAGTAATTATTAATTGTAATCAATGAAATGGATCATTATCTTCCGTTAAAATGTATTTGGAATCTGTTATACCAACATATAATAATTTTACATTTTTAAAGTCATTTTAGAATGAATAGACATTCAATCCACTTTGTGATTGTTATAATAAAATATGTTTAATCCAACACGAACAGCCATCTTGGAAATCGTACGACATGACAAAAACAATGGCGTTGCTAGTAGAAGTTAGCATAGATAAAAGAAGCTGACTGAACTAGCTAGAATTCTAGCAGTGGAAGGAGTCAAGCAGTAGTTAGAAATGAGTTCAACATCGCAGCTTAACAAGAATTTTGCATTACTGAACACAGCCCCGTTCTGAGTGTCCGTCTTCTGAGGACAGAAAAATTTCCTACAAGTGTATTAGATGTTATGATCCAATTCCTCTAATGTGTTGCAGAAAAGTTCACATCACACATTACTAATCATAATTTTGCCAAAAAAAAAAAAAAAAAATCAATAAACTCTTGTATGGTAACAAATATGGAAAACAAAATTTAAAAAATACAGGGTCTCTCAGAGTGATGTTTCCAATTATGTAGTAGAGACCTATGTTTCTGTTTAGAGGTTAATATTTATTCAAAGCAATTGCTTTAGCATTAATAAACAAACTTCCATTTCTGTCTCGTTCAATGGCAACAGTTTACAAACTAGGACTCCTTCAGAAATTGGAAAATGTTTGCAGATCTATAAATAAATGTGGATGTTTGTATATATGTATATAAATTAGGGGTTTGTTTGTATATCCGTTCATGATTTACAAGTTTTATGATAATACCAAATTAAACAATATCCAATGAATTTTAATTGTCGATGTAAATGGGCAGATAGCCAAGGTGGCAATCTACTGCTCTAGGAGAAGTTGAATACATTCTACAAGGGAAGCAACTATTAAAATACTAGTCATACCAAAAGTAATTATTATATAAAAAAAACTCATCATTCCGCCAATACATTGTTTCACAAACCTTCCCAAACCGATCCGCGGACCTCGGTTCGAAAAATGCCATTTCACGGTCTAACAACTGTTTATGTGCCGTGATAAAATTTGCTAGTAATTATATTTTCCGTAAATTTGTCTGCCATCCAAAATATTAACTAAATACCATATCAATACTTTAAAGTTTTCTCTAATAAACAAGAATAGAACAGAATATTATAAATCCAATCTGCACAGTGGGGTGTATAACCAAACTATTTAATTTACGTAAACCTTTCATATTACACAGCGGTTAAAGATTCACGAAAGTTAAATATTTTAACAGAATATTAGTCGACAAGTTAAATCGACAACCGTTCCGTAGGTCGGCAATTTACGGCAAATCCAACATTGTCCAGTACATCCATGGAAAGATGATTAACATTTTGCAGAGTTTTGACAGTCTTCATCTATCAAAAATCAAGATGGTGCAAATGAAAAGTTTATCAGAGTACAGAAATTCTAGGCACACAATGGATGCATTCAGCAGACTCAACAGTTCTGAAACTGTTGAGTATTTTTCTGACAAATGCCACCTACAGTAGAATTGTTTAGGAACACGTTTGGTATTTTAACATATTTAGTAGCATCTTTCATTTACTCTACCCGAAACTGACCAATGATGGCTGCTTTTTGTTCGGTTAAATTCCAGTTACGTGAACTGTCATGGCGGCTCCAGCAAACAAAAGGAAACAGTGGGGACGCACGTTCTAACCTAACCTAACCTATTCTAATAATTTAATTGGTAATAATTATGGTAATTTATTAGAATAGGTTAGGTTAGGTTAGAACGTGCGTCCCCACTGTTTCCTTTCTTTTTTTTGCTGGAATCAGAGATGAGCCGCCATGACAGTCCACGTAACTGGAATTAACCTTTTGTTCCAATGCATACATCACTCATCGTTCGGCAGATATAACTATGTAACAGCTACCGATTGAAACACCTTTGCTCAGTTACAACTGTTGTACTCGGCCGAACACAGCCAATGTTATTAAGAGTGCAAAATTAGAAAAAAAGGGCCCATGAAGTAAGGATAAACTTCTACCAATAAATTGGTTCTTTCGATTGATCGACTGAAATCCTCTCGTCGGCGGCAAATTCGACGAAATTATTCGAAAAACCTACGCCGATTTGTTAATCGTGTTATATAGAAAAGAAATAATCCGTAAAATTTATAATAATAATAATTAAAAAAAACTCACCGACGCCTGCTTAGTGGTCTATATCAACCCCTAGGGGTCGACTCTGAACTGCAAGGGGTCCATGTCAGCAAAAACAAACATTGGGGATGCACGAGATGTAAATGGGGATTCACGAGAATGGATCCCACTTAATCAGGTCGTGACCAAAATTTTGGCTTTCCATAAATCGAATAATTCACATAACACAGATATTAAGTTGTTATGTAGTTACATAATACTTTCTTATAATAGACATATAAATTACCTATGAAGTAAAAATTTTTAAAACATAAATGATTATGAAGCATGAAGATTTGGAGCTAGATTTGGAAAACTATGACTCCATGCTTTAATCATGGGAAAATTCCGAGACTGATGATGAGATCTTTTTCCGACGACAGGTCAAACCAACAACTTAATTGCTTTGAATTTTAATTAATGCTAATTGTTAGAATATTCTCTTGACTTCAATCAACCTATTTCATTTTACTTATAAAATTATTATTATGTTTTTGTTATTGAAATTTAAGTTATTATTTTCTTATACATACTGTATATCAAACTGTTTAAGAATTATTATAAATTTCATAGTAAACAATTATTTTTACAATTTTCACATTGACTCGGGCTATTTTTTCTTCATATATTTGAAGTTTAGACTATTCACAAAAATATAACATTTTTGAGTCTAGCTTTTAATCCTTTAATCCAACCACAGAAGTAACAGTTACAATGATTTTGAAGAATAAACTTCTTTAACAAAGGTAAAAATAGGTAAAAATTTCACAAAGTTAAAAACGATCAGCCTTTTATTAGTGGATCCGACAACTCAAACCTACCACCAGAGGGCTAGAAGCAGTTATAAATTGGATAAGAATAGTATGGTGAGAAGAATTATTTTTGGTTTTTANTATGTCTTTAAATCTTTTTAAAATTAATAAATTAATTTTTATATGTTTAAAAATTTAATTATTTAAAATAATATTTTTCTTTTAATTTTGAGATTTATTATAATATATTTACGTATTTTTACGGGGAAAAAGATCGACCGAAATTATTGAAAACCCCACATAAATATTTTACAACGAAGCTATTATTATTATTATATTGATATTTGCATTTTTAATACGTTCGCAATTAAGAATAAACTTCCATTTCAATGAATGTTCCTATTTGGACCCATTGCAACCAGACGAAGTTTATGGCTCCAAGTGGGAAAATTTATTACTCATTACCAGAGGTGCCCGCTGACTACACAAAAGGGGCATAAACTATAAAAAAAAGGGGGATCATGCATTATGCAATAAGCTTCGAACTATGATTCAACGTCAGATCATCGCTCCAAGATAGCATTGGTTGCAATCGGGCTAACTTGGCCTGGAAAACAAGGCACGTTTCTTGATTTTAAGGCCAATTTTTGGTTCAACATACGAAGAAGTTTCATGGGACAATGGACAAATATCGTTCATTAGTTTCTTTTATATTTGCAGAATAGTCATGAATTTCTGTCGTTCGTTGATAATGGAATTTGGGGCCTCTTTTGTAATTAAGAAATAAGCAACACGAAAGAAACGAGGGCCCTAATGTACGGGTGCCCCTGCTCATTACAATTCACTTTTGTTAGACTTTTGTCATGAGTTGCAAGAAATCCGAAAAATCATACATACTCCGTTAATTTAATATAGTAAATTATTTTTAAACAGCCATAAGCCATACTTATCGAATTTTTCTATAATCCTTAGAGCATTTTCTTATTTTCCATATTCGATGCTCTAATATTGAGCAACAGATTCTTAAGCGCCATTCATTCTTCTCGCAAAAAACGTATTCTTTGTGTAAACTTTATGAGTAGAATAGTTAATTTATTTCGTATCAATTTACTTGAGGAATAAATGAACTCTTCAGGATTGAAGAAGTTAATATTGTCATGAAATTCAAACGTCATCTCAAGATATCAAACACAATAAATAATTTATTAAAAGCTTTTATTAGTCTATAAACAACAGAATTTAGAATTAATATGTGAATTATTAATTTATAAATTAAAATTTGGCCTGCCATTAACTAAAAGTTTCCTTATTGTAAATTTTTTAAGTTTGTATGAAGCGGGGTGCGTCTGATTTACATTGTGTTCTCAAAGAACCAGTTTATTCGGGTTTTGTCTTCGTTGGTGATTTTGGAGTAGATTGAAATTCCTCCTGGGACGAAGATTTTGGAACCGTATCTTTCTCTCAAATGATGTCTTTGGATTGGCCCCCGTCTCTTTATCGTGCGAAAGTTTTCGGAATCGCCCCAGTCGCCGCCGAACACGAAGACCCCGGAATTTCATCCACGACATTTCTAGACGTTGCCCCCGCTAGTGTCTGTTGGTATTGACGAGAATCGTTTATCATACGGCAGAAGAGTTCCTTTAGCACTTCCATTGGCGTTTTAAACGCTTCCTCAACCGTTGTTAGGTTCTCTCCCACGTGATCTTCGATCTTGACGAGTGTGCCGCAGGAATAGCTATTGCCAAAATTTATCCAGTAAACGAAAAGGAATTTGTATTCTATATTATTGACTATTTTCAATTGAAATTGCTGTTGCTGGTGGTCCGTGTATCTAAAAAAATAAAGTTGTTGATTGGCATTCCATCCTTCGGGAGGTATATCCGTGGTATTTTTGGAGATGCTGGTCCAATTCTCTCCTATTCCCGCGCAGTACAATCCACTACGAATGGCCAAGTAGTGGAAAAAGATCACCAAACAGTCTTCTTTGCTGGTCAGCTGATGTTTAATTTTGTCAAAATAAGACTTGAAGTGCTCCATCTTATTCTAACAATAACCAGTCTTCTTTGTTAATTAAATAGTCTTTTGTAATATTCGACACAATAATTGAATTCGTTACCACAATTTTAATTGAAAAAATGGATTGAAAATTGTTACGAAATAATTTTAGTAAAAATTGAAGATATCGAGTATCTTAATACCTTATTTACGGTGATATACTTGCAAAATCCTCATATATATGTAATATACCTGTACATATTCGGAACAATTTGAATAAGATATACGATGTGATATAACATTTATCATCTAACTATAACTAATCACTTGATATCATCGTGTATATCATATGATACGTTACCGAAATACAGTACTATACAGTATAATGAAAGCCATAGAATCTTCAAAAATTTACTAAAATGCAAATAAAAATGTGAATATTTTGTAAGGAAAACGTATAGCAATTTAAAAGAAAATGTGAATTATGAAATATAATTATACAGGGTGTATCAGTACAGTGGTTACAAACTTTCAGGCGATATAGAGTACACCTAGACGATGGGAAATCACATAGCAATGCATGGTCCGACCATGCATTGCTATGTGATTTCCCATCGTCTTCCAAACGCTTTCCTGGCGCAGTAGTGACGACACAAAACACAAGAAAGGAAGGACAAGAACAGGGTGAGAAAACATGTTTATTATTGTTAGTGTAGCAAAAATCAAAGAAGGTGTTCGAGATTACGACCCCGGGCCGTGATGCAGACCTCACATCTCCGGTGAATTGAAAATCTAACGTTGTCGAAAATACCGAGCGTGTCCCGGACTTCCCCAACAGCTGCCGAAAACAACTTGGGCACTGGGGCTGATGCGGTAATCTACAATGACAAACACCAAATAATTCACCAACAATCCTTTAATTAAACTGGACACCCACAATCAATCAAGCGGAGCTGTGGGTAATACTCCAGGCTCTCCTACTGTTCACAAAATGTGCAAAAGTATCAACAGAAACATACTTTGCTTCACAGACAGCAGGTATGTCCTCCACACAATAAAAAATATAGGGAAAACGAGTGAAACAGGAATTACATTGAGGCAACTAGCCAAAAATATTGCAAAAAGGAGAAGAATCGGGTTTCATTGGGTGCTCAAACAATAAAGGAAACGACCACGCAGATGAATTAGCCAGGAATGCAGCAGCCAGGAACATATATACTACATTCAACAGAATCCCTCTGCAGCATATACAAAATCACATACAGGAAGCAATCAAGGTAGAATGGCAAAGGGAATGGACGAACTCATCAACTGGGAGGCTTACCCGCAGTTTTATTCCGTCTGTCAATCAACGGCAATGCATGTCATACTTCACGCCAAGTTATAAAATAACACAGTGTTTAACACGGAGACTTCCCTTATTATCTACACCGATTCAAAAAAGTGACAGTGAGCATTATGATTGTGATAATATATCAACAGGGACGCACATCACGTCCTTTTCTATTGCCCAAAATATGACTATCAGCGTAGTCCTCTTTACGCAAACTGCATTCAGCAGGGACTATCCTGGCCGCCAAACCCGAGTGACCTATGCAGCAAAAAGGAACTGTATATAGCAATAAATTAAGTTCATAAACAGTATAGCCCTTCACTAAAGAGGCCTAATCTCTATTAGACACGAAGAATAAAGCGAAGAAAAAGCCAACCATCCTGACAAATCAACCAGTAGCCAATGCGCTAACAAACAATCAATGTGACAACACGACAACAGGGAAACACATGCATTGAAATGAAAACATGGCAACAACAAGGGAATATCGAACCACCAACACCCAGGAACTTTAACATAAGCCAGAATAGCCTTTTGTATTACAGTACTCTATATTCACACTGTATTTTAAATGGGAGCAGTTAAATACATGCGGCATAATGCTTCCAAGTGAACCCATCCTCCCTATCTGAACTATCAACTCTGCCTCTCCTAATCCTACCTCTCTCTTCCATCCCCTTTCCTCTCTATCTCAGACTAAGTCTAACGACAGTCTTCTCTCACCTTTACACACGAGCAGCTGCCACGATGGGTGCAACAAGTTCCAGAAAAGCGTTTCCGACCATGCATTGCTATGTGATTTCCCATCGGCCTCATATACTCTATCTCTCCTGAAAGTTTGTAACTTTTCTCAAATCTGTTTTTGGCGGCATCATCTACAGGGCAAAAGCTTTACTTTGATACCTGAACCATGTTTAAACCCTCAGCCGTTCTCCCAAACGAAGTTAGACAGTATTGAGGCTTACCAAATTAATTTATAGATTATTTTAAGCAATAATTTATATTAAATTTTAAAATTATATTTAAATTATTATTGTTTTTTTTTTCGTTTAATCGTGTTGCCAACCTGTTATCAAGAAGCTGGCAACATTTAACTGGATGTTGCGTACAATACACGTGGATTTCTGTTATGTTTATGTTTTTTCAAAATTCTAAAATGAAAAAAATAGGATAAAGCTCTGGATTTGATCGTTAACTGCCCGAAAAATTAAAATGTTCTATGCTCGTTGTATAAGTAGATTGGTCACAACGTTTAAACTCAAACGAAGTTACGTTATATTCAATGATTTCGTCGGTTTGTCTAGTGTTAGGACTTGTTTTAATGGGAAAATAGATTATTTTGTGAAAAATTCTGATGTTATTACTCCAAAGGATGATGCAGATTCGTTTGGAACTTTAAAAGAACCTCTGGAACCGTCGCTTCGAGCTGAAACACGAGCTTCACCTGTCACGAGTCTGCTTACTGAAGATGATGAGGAATGCAACGATGATGATGATGATGATGAGTCGGATGATAGCGACGATGAAATAAATTTTGTCGATAGAAAGTCGGCTCATTATTATATAAGAAGAATGAAGGAGTTAAATAAAGAAAAAAAGGTAAATTGAATGTCACTTAGTGTGAATTCTTGTCTTTCAGTATAAGTTATTATCTTTTTTTTTTATCTTATTTTATGTATTTATTGACTTATTTTCTTCTATTATATGTATTTGCTTTCATCATTTCTGTGCACGTAACAAAATTTTATCTTGAGTACTGTAATATCTAATGTGTATAACTGGTAATACTCAATGCGGGACCAGTCTGTACTATATTTGTACAACAATAAATGAAATGAAAAAAAAAATGAAAATGAAAGTATAAGTTATTGTTTGATGGCATTCAGAATAAACAGTGTGTTATTTTACTTCTTTAACAATTCATACATTTTGGCATACATCAAACAGTGTATCAGTGAACTGTGGTGTACTAAAATATGTTCTGAAATTCACAGACGAACTTGTCAGTGCAGCGACTGTTGCATGTTGCACTCATGAAGCTATGAATATCGTAAGCTCTGATGAAGAAATACGGTCATCTCCACGGTTATATTATTAATACTAGTTTTACTACTCGTCTGTATTAACCTGTATTGCATTGGAATGTTTTCTGATTTTTGAATTTGAGTATATCCTGATGATGGTCTATAAACAGACAAAACATTTGATTTGTGTTGAATTTTAAGTGTATAAAGTTATCATTGAAACTATGAACCCAATATAAGCTATGTAGGCTGTTATTGTACGGGTGGAGGTCGGCAGGCTAAATGCACCTCAACCTAAAAGGTTGATTATGCACCCATGATAAGTTTGATCACTAAAAATACAACAAACCTCTAAGGAGTAGCTGGAGCTTAACAAGGTGGAATCCAGATGAATGAGTCTATACAGACAAAGATCCACACATTCACATGTAAGAAGTGGAGGAGTTTTCTTGGCAGATCTGCAGAAGTGGCAAGAGGCTGAAGAGGAAAGTTTCAGTCAGCACAGACATTTTTGAAAGTGACAAAAACACACGATACTGACCAAAAAGCAAATCCGTGTGAGTCGCAAGACTATATATATAGGCAAAGAGTACAGTTTACAGTCTTACAAGTCATAAAATACTTTTTGGGGTTTATTTTTATCAAATACTCTTGTGAATTTGTTACTCCCACACACTAATATGGTTGGTGTTAAGTATGCATGAAGACTTTTGATCCATCATCTAGTTTTCAGATACTGTATATCAAAGCCATCTGTGTTCAGATGCAATGGAGCATGAATAAGCTTTTAACAATGATCTGATTATAAAAATTAACAATGTTTAATATTTTTCTTGTTAAACTTTTTAGTTAAAAGAAGCTTTGGAATTGTATGCACATATGAAGAAGGACAAAGTGTATCCGAAGAAATTCATATATACGCATTTGATCGGAGCGTGTGGAAGAGCGGGACACACAAAAATGGCATTCAAGTTGTTCAAACAGGTCAGTACACATAATTTATACAATTTTAACCTAACAATGAATGAACGCATTTCCTTTGCAGATGAGAGACCGAGGAATGGTCCCGTCTCCCGCCACTCTGACTGGACTCTTTAATGCCTGTGCCGAATCGCCATTTCCCAAAGAGGCACTGGAGAAGGCACACGAACTGAGACAGAGAATAATCGAGAAGTCGTGGCTACCAAGTACCATCACCTACCATGCCATGATAAAGGCCTTTGGGAAGTGCGGGGATCTGAAGACTGCCTTTATAGTAACTTTCTTATTATTTTTTGGTTTGGGAGACATCTATATCTTTGCAAGAGTCTTCAGAATCTATTCTGTTTCAGATAGTGGATGAAATGAAGCGGGAAGGGCATTCTCTGACGGAAGAAACTTTTTCCTTTCTGCTGATGAGTTGCATATCGGACAGAGAGGCCGGTTTTACTCATGCTGTTCAGGTATCAATACAAGTCTATTATTCTTTCTTATTCTGTCAAGAAAATTGGATATAGTTTACAGAGTTTATGCATTTGGTGAATAAAGTTTATGCTTTGGGTTTCTGTTCAAAATTATTAACAAGGTCAGTTCCCTTCCAAACATTTGGATTAATTTAAATAATCTCAATTTATAAAGAGGCAAATTATGCTAGTTACAATATGATGATGTTTTATTAATTTCAGAACAAATTTTATATTAATTTGAATTTATTACTCTCCAGGTGTTTAGAAAAATGAAAAAATTCAAAATTCAACCAAATAAATACAGTTACAATCTCTTGTTGAGAGCTGTCAGAGACTGCGGAGTAGGACCTCCAGAGACTGCCACGCAGCTCTTACTAGACTGGGCTCCTTTGAAAAGATCCAAAGTGAAAAAACTCATGGATGGCAAAAATAATTTGGCCCAAATCGAAGTGAGAGAAGAATCCAGGGATTCTTCCAACATCATGGTCCAAATGGATGCCATGGAAAGAGAAGAAGGAATCATACCCGTGAAAGAATTACGGCTGACAGAATTAAATTTACTAGTCCCCAGGCCCCCGTCTTCTGATGACATTCTTGGTCTGGAAAACTTACAGTCAGCTGAATACAGGTAAGAAGTAATCAGATTTCATTCCATTTATTGCACATAAAGCAAAATTTTAAAGTTATTCTGTTAAATAAAGTTTCAGAATAAAACTCCATAAGTTTACAGATAATACCAAAATACCTTAAACATTTTATTATTTTGTTGGTACACAAGAATAGTGACACAACTCAAAAATTTCCAATTTCGAGTTTATTGTAGAAATGTACAGCAAACTCCCCATATTTTTGTGTGGAAGAACAAACACTAATATTTATTTCCAAAAAAAATTTAAAAATTTTAAAAATCCAAGATCACGACAAAGCCTTGCAGGAAACAAGAAACTTTTAAATAGCTGTTCTGGAAGAACTATTTTTTTGAGTTGTGTCTCTATTCTTGTGTCCAACAATTTGTAAAGAAGTTTGTTGCATAACTTGTGCTTTCTTTTGGCTGACCAAATCTCAAATTATTCTTATATGGATTCTGGTTTTTGATGGAGTTATTTACTATTATTTGTTATATACTGTTATGATTATTTGTTTTAATATTATGTCATGATTTATTGTAATGTTTTTTAAATAGCACTGAAGAGGGGCTAAAACATTACATTAGCCCAAAATGCATTTTTTGTGTTTTAAATATGTCACAATAAAATCAGTCATCATTTAATCAAGACTATTTGCTGTGAGAAAAATCAACTTATAAGGATTAAAATGATTAGTAGACAGCAATAAAACCTGAATGCTTGAAAATGTTTAATCTCTTTATACAGAGTGGATGGAAAGTAATTAGGTATTTAGAAAACACTATAATTTTTGTAATAATAATACATTCATAATAAAAATTGTCTATGCATTTACATCAATCAATGGATTTTTATAATTCCCTCATCAGTGGTGTGGGCAGTGACCGAGAGAGGCCACACTCACTGTAGCAAAAAAGTTGGCTTACTGCTTGTCTGTTCAAGAGCAAGTGCAGATTGCTGCATGCTGTGAGGTATGGAAATCAGCGGTTGCCATGCAGAGATAACGACATATGGTAAAGGGACGTCGTGCCACAATCTGCCCAAAAATAACTGAGAATTGTCATTTGAAGCTAATGACCACGGGTTCAGTTGTGGATGCCTACAGAAATGGCCATCCATCCATATCACAATCCTGGTCGTTTGAGAAAGTTGGTGGATGGTGCCTATGTGTACATTGAATTTGAAGATACACATCCACATTTCCATTTAATAAAGTACATGTAAAATAATTTTGATTATCTTTGTTTTAGAAATATAGAAACTATAGTGAGTTTTCAATGTTTGGTTACTTTCCACTCACCCTGTATATCTAATAAGTAATCCATGTTTCCAAACAAGTGCAAAGGTAAATAAATACTTTGCAGAATATTTGATGTAATGAAGATTTTATTTTATAGATTGCTAGTTATTGGCGGAGCAGAAGGTGTTCTTTCCAGCATGGTCTCTCTTGGTGTGAAACCAGATATAAAGACGGTCAGCATCCTGCTTGACTGCATCCCCTCCACATCTGAGGCGGAGGAATCTCTGCTGACAGCCATCGAAAAATACAAAATTAAACCGGATGTCGACTTCTTTAATCTTTTGATCAAAAAAAGACAATTTAGAAAGGATTTTAAAAAGGCATTGGTTAGTATTAAGGCTTTAAAAATATTTTTGTGCAGAAACTGAATTTCAAACAATTTGTTTACATAATAGGAAGTATTGGACATGATTAGCAAGTATAATCTGAAGGTCGATATTGTGACATATGGCGTCCTGGCTCTCGGCTGTGTGGAGAGATCCGAAGGCAACAAGCTACTTGCTGACATGGAGGTCGGTGTCCAGTATTTGATTTGTATGGATTTTAATGTATTTGACTCTAAAATTATGTGAATAAATGGTCATCCAATGTTGTTACAGGCAGCAGATATTCAACCGTCTGTAGAAATTATCGGCGCATTAGCAAAATCGGCAGCACTAGCAAAGGATTTCAGATACCTTCTGGACGTGATGAATGCTATGAAGAAATTAGAGATCAGACCCGATTCTAAGTTATTGGAGAATTTGGAGAAAGCCAGAAAAGTGGCAGATGAATTACAGATTAAAAATGTAAGTGCATTTTTGAAATCAAAAGTGTGGATAGAATAATGCAGTTTTAGATGTGTAATTTATAAACACTAAAATAAGTTGGAAATTATAGTCAATAATAATTTCTTGCTACCTGCTGTATCCACAAACTTTTCAGTAACGGATTGAAATCCATCCTTTGAGAGTTTGTAAACTGAATTTACAAACTAATTAGTCACTTAGAACATAACAAATGTTTCTATTAAGCAAATAAATCAGTAGTTACACATATTCAAAGTGGAAGTACATAGAAAACCTCACCCTCAAACAAATTCAGATTGTGTTCGAGGGTGTTCACACAAAGGTCTTGATACAACTAAGTTTGATATTGATGTTTCATTTAATGACAAACATGTGATGACCAATTCAAAAGAGGGCTCAACAATATCTGAGTCTTCCAAAATGAAAATTAAGTAATTGACTCTATTGATGCCATTTTAATCATCAGAGTCTCATCGTCTACTGCCAGTAAGCATCACAGTAAATGAAAATGGTGACTTGGGAACAGAGGTGTTTTGCTTTCTGCAATTTTAAAAGTCAGAATCACTTGTTATCACGCAATACAAGTAATCTGCAGAAACCGTGGGAGGAATGATGATGGATGTGCCATGGCAAGTGTAGGAAGAATTTTGTGTATTGATTGGATGTGTGCAGTGTGACAATTTCTTCGTAACAGAAAACTGTCCAAGTTTTACATTTGCCCAATGTACATTATGATGTCCTTAGATAATAATTACAATAATTAAAATGGTAGCAATATTAATTTTCTTTTTGGAAGACCCTAAATTATTGTCATGTCTAACAGGATGCTGATTTAAACATCATTGCAATGTGTCACTTTCTTGTTTATAGATATATTTTTAACATTTGTTTTACAGGCCAGAGGTGAATACATAAACAAACAACAATTGCACTGGTGCAAAATATTCTGTCTGAACTACAAACCCTGGTTGCGTTCTGTAGAAGTTGAACTACCACAACATCCATGGGATCAATACAAAGTAAAAATCTGATCTGCACGTGTAAATAATGTGATTTTGTTAGTTTCTGTAAATAAACAAAACCTGTACTATATTTAATTTTATTTGGAGATTCTTAATTTTACAATTTCCTCTAAACAGAGGAGTTTTTTTGGACGGGATACATCCCTCATCACAGATGACGTCTGTTACAGAATGAGCAAGGTGATCGAGAGATTCGTAACAGCAATTAAAGACGACAGTTGCGTCTCCTCGAGCTAGCAATGTTTCTCGTAAACACTTGTCACAACGCTTATGCAACAAATTGACATGGTTTTTCAAGAGTTTTACGAGTTGCAATATGCAATACACATTAAAGATGTGAAAATATTAACAGATCTACATTTATATGCAAATATTTCACCATGGAAAATATAAAAATTGTGAAATATACATTATATATATATTTATATATTTAGCACACAAAAACGGTTGTGTCATTATAAAGACTCACAAATAAAGAGATTTTAAAGAACTATATATATAGAAAATACATTCTGTTTATACAAAATTTTATTGTTAACTGACGTTGAAAATATAACTCTTCATGTAAGCACCGTGATTGCCATAAAATATATTTTGCAAACTTCTAAACAAATATCAACTGTTCTAGAATGAAATGTATGGGATGAACGTCAAACCTCTACGGGTTAAATATTTACAGATGGGGCGAATGTACGGTCCTCAATGTCTACGGGAATCCCACATGGGTGTACCGAAACTCGCGGAACGTTCGATTCGTCGACCATCATTGAACACGATTGTGCGTCGCGGGAAGTAGTCACGTCGCGATCTTCCTTATGGATTTAGCAGACGTTCCCCGTAGAAACGGCACGTCTTCTTCCTATTAAAATTTCAACACGATCCTTCTAAACTTTTAACATTAACTGCCATTCGACGCTATGTACACAATTTTTTTAATCTTGGTAACCGCGATCTGGAGGGAAAGATTTTGTCATGAGCAATGCATTTAGAATGTTATATTTTGTTTAAACAACTGAAAAGATTCAAAATATCACGTTTTAATGCTCTGCACAAATGCGTATGAAACACGCAACATGTATTTATAATATATATGTATAAAGAAGTCACGAGATTACAACTCATTTTTGTATAGGAGATTAAAAAACTGCAGAGTCTAAAATCATTTGCTCGTTTAAGTTTCGGTTACCAAAATTAAACAACAAATGGAGGAACTGATGCAGAAACAGGTATAAAAATTCTATAGATACAATAATCCGAAGAGGTGCTCATATTAACAAACAATCATCTAGATGAGGATTGAGGATTAAAAACTGCTAATTTAACACCACTATATGTACCATAAGACAAAATTTAAACAATTAAAATAAAGCTAACCATAAAAATTTAACATGCTACAATAATATTTTCAAAAAGAGTAAAATTCGTACGTACTATTGACCTAAATCTGTTAAAAATTTGGCACACCAAAACGTGAGAGTACCACGCTTTCCACAGGGCATCAATGGATGCCAACAGAATGTTTCTTCTCTATGGCAATTATGCATGTGTGGAGGCATCCGAAATGTTTAACGTTGTCCAAAATGTACACTGCATTTCAGACATTCTTAATGGTTTCGGAATCAAACTATAAATACTAGAGAGAGCTGCCTGATATACTGGACTAAAATTGTGTCATGGGCTTAAAAAGCTACATATAAATAAACGATAATGCCACTGAAGTGTCATTGACCGAAAGCCATAAATTCTTGGTGTTTGAATGAAAATTACAAATAATTGATTTCTGGTACAATAAAGAATGCTTTGGAATGTTATAGTTTCAAAAAAAATTTGGTAACACATTGCAGTTGTCATTACAAAAATCTCGTCCCAATACATCAGATAAGAAAATTAATCTAAAAAATAGTTAACTTACGAAATAAAACATTAAAAATAAGACTACAATATCAAAAAAGAATCGACACAAAATAAATATTTACATAAAAATTATGCTATGTCAAAAAAATTGCTCTCTGAATTTTTGACCGAGCATAGCACACGATCAATATAGAATGACAGTGAGAGAGTCTTAAAGGAATGTAGTGTTCTCTTGGCTCATGGTCCCGGAAAGTAGTACGGTGGTGGTTTGATGTAGTCCTGAGTGGGAGAAAAGTCGGCGGGTGCCGTGGGTGTTGTCCGACATGAAGATTGGCGCAGAGGCTGGTAGTTGGCAAAAGCAGTAGAGTCGGTGGGTCCCACATCTCTAGGGTATTCGGCATGATTGGGTAGAAAACTGACAGAAGCTTCCTGGTATCCTGGACTGTAGTCATGAATGTAACCATTACGATTCTCATATATCTGTCTCTCTCCTCTCTTTCTGTTGACCCTGAAAGACAAATTAAAAAGTTGTAACGACTGCAGAGAACGGTTTAGTAATCCGCGTCGTGAGAAGCTTCAGCCCGATCTTAGACGAATAAGAAAAACGAAGCAAAAAAACATGCACAAGGTAAAAATACTACACGTGCAATAAGACAAAACATAGCATTTAAAGCTGCAAGAGTTAGAAACTTACTGTGCTAATGGAATATTATCCCTGTCGACGTAACTGTCGGAATTGTATTCCCTGTAAACAGCATTGCAGTCAGATAAGAATGTTAAGCAGAATATATTTAAGATGAGATGAGACGAAAGAGGAAAGATGTGTGTTAAGAAACAGAAAATGAACTTTAACAGTCAAAGGATGTGTAAAGTTTCATAGGCACATATTTATCAATGGTGAATTTAATCGATAAGACAGAAAAGATTGATCCAGATCCAGCACTATATCACTTCTAGGATATTCTAAATTAATTTAATTCTACAATTAGACTTAATTCAAGATGGGAACTTAATCAACTACCTTTGGTCAAAATAATCTATTAATCTGTGTATTTAATTAGCCAAGCTCGATTGATTATTGAGCTAACTTTTACAAATTGAAGGTTGTGACGATTCTGGTTGTTGATCTATATATAAATTAGATCAATGGATAACTACAACAGCCTTTAATTGTTCAAGTGAAAAGAAGAGTCTTGCTTCTTTTAAATGCTTTTGAAGGCATGTTGAATGCCAAGATGGGTGGGAAGATAGCTCTTTTACACCAAATAGAGCCAAAATGCAAATGCAAAACATTTTCATTGCCGACAAGGAGAAATTTTTGGCACCAAAAATAAAAATCAAACCGCCCACAACATTTCTGTAAGTCAAAGTCTAATCAGGAGCGAGACCTTAAGGTCTCACTCCTTAGTCTCTCTTAGAGAAATGAGGAAACTGTAGAAGAAAAGTCGAAGATAACAGAGATCAGTTTGTGAGATTTAAGGAAACATTACCACATGCCAAAGGTGCCTGATTAGAACTTTTAAATTAAGATACAGGTATGTACTTTTTTTAGACCTAATGCTATTGCACACTTAATAGACTACAGTATGGAGCGTGTATGGAGCGAATGAGAGTATGTAACTTTTGTAAGCACCACAGATACCAAAACATTCGCGCAACTCACTTTATCATAACAGTCCAAAATTGAACCCATATTATCTCCGAGGCATGCCAGCAGTTACAAAATGTTACGACAGAATATCACTTTCAGATTATGTTTATACTTTTTGATTAAAAGTTTTAAGAGTAACTAAACAATCACATTCTGCAAAAATGTGCAAAGTTACAAAATTGATGATACAGTAGAGAGACAATTATCTGAATCAATTGGAAACTGGGGTTATTTGGAAAATCGATTTTTTGGATAACCGATTATGTACGAAAAAATACATTATTAATATAATATTTTAGTATATCCCAATAATAGTATATTAATATATCCCATGTTTAAAATTTTCTCTGTTGCGTGTCGCTTCAAGTTGAATTTTCGTTGATGTTAAGCCTAACAAAAATTTTTATAATAATAATTATGGCTATTGTATCGTTAAAAATTATTTTTTAATTTTGTACAAACAAAATAAATATATTGAAAAATATAAAAACAAAAATTATACTTTAGAATTTACTAGTTGTAGCTGTATATTCGTTCAGTGAATGGTTCTCTCTTTAATTCGAAAATATTTCTCTCGGTAGACTCTTACAGCAAGTCAGGTCCAGAAACTGTTATTGTATTTTCAATTCATATGCATTTCGAACTGGTTTCATTTTCCAGTTCCTCTTTAGTGCTCTATAGTTACAATTACAGAATTATTAGAGATATTCAGTGCTCTAGAATTACAATTACAGAATTATAATTACAGATATTGAGTTTACAAAAAATACAAATTAAAAATAAGATGCGTAGAGATGTCAGATAACACAACGGAAACATTATTACTAGTACCTTTAAGAACTTTACACACTTCTTTTTCCCGAGTTACATTCATATGGTACTTGTATTTATCATATGAAATTATCCTTCTTGGCATAAACCGTAATATGATTAAACAATCTTATAAATAATAATAATAATACAATCATAAAACCTATTTTCAAATAATTAATNTAGGATCAAAGAAATGAAATAAAAAAAATTTTTCTTGTAATAATGTTCTTAAAGGTACTAGTAATAATGTTTCCGTTGTGTTATCTGACATCTCTACGCATCTTATTTTTAATTTGTATTTTTTGTAAACTCAATATCTGTAATTATAATTCTGTAATTGTAATTATAGAGCACTGAAGAGGAACTGGAAAATGAAACCAGTTTGAAATGCATATGAATTGAAAATACAATAAAAGTTTCTGGACCTGACTTGCTGTAAGAGTCTACCGAGAGAAATATTTTTGGATTAAAGAGACAACCATTCACTATACTTTAGAAGTTAATCTAGTATCAAAAACGTTCGATTCAGCATGACACAGTCCGACTGGAACGCTTTCGGTTAACCAACGTTTCGGATGATCGGCATTCAGATAATCGACGCTCTACTGTATTTCAAATCTTGATTGGCAATTGCTTAGAGACTAAGCTTTATCAATGTTTTGTTTGTTTTGGTAATCAAAAATGGGACAAATAATATGAAACTTTGATTTACAAATAAAGCGGCAACAGTCAAATTCTTAAAAAGTTCAAACATATTCCAGAAGTTCGTTAAAAAATGTCCTAAACTAAATAACTTGGTTTAATTAATGCTTCTAGTCCTTTAAATTGTTATTTTATCAATATTAGTCTAATGTGACTGTAATTTATTAACAGGACTTTTTATACTGATTTAACTTGTGAATGAAATTAGAAATTGAATCACTCTACTGGTTAAAAAGAATTAACTTTTATTTTCAATAAAATTAAATAAATTGGAGTTTGACAATCATTCTCTCGGAAAAATTTGGAATGTGGCAATGACAAAACACGTTACTTGGATTTCTGTAACTTCCTATGATAAAATGTCTAAAAATTAATCAAACTTTTTAGCGAGTAGTTAACAAATTCCAATTTATTTATTTTAGAAAATTTTATATGCTCATAACTGGTCCATATTCAAACAAACTGAATGAGAGTATTCAATTATCCATCACTACAAGGTTTATGTACAGCTTCTGAAAGTCGTGAGCTAACACATTTATAAAAAATACCACTCTATCAGAGGTGAAAGTAATTTAAAAGTATTTAAGGTAGAGTTTAGTCTAAGGTAGCATTCAGAGTTGAGAGTTTTTATGGGGGACCCCCCTTAAAAGCTCTCAACAGGCCTGCAATTGTAACTTAACATCCATGGTATGTTAAGCAATCTGGCAACCAAACACCATATTATAGAGATAATAAGCATGCTATATGGAAACTTTAGTGTATCTATATTAGCATATTTCATGGCATATAAGACTACCCCCCATTTTGGCACAGAATATTTATGAAAAAAGTATTTAGTATATTTAAACTATCCATATAAGATAACTGTGACAAGTGACAACAAATAGAAAAGGTTATTACTTAACTTCAAAGAGTTGGGTGCATATGATAAATGATTAATAATCGTCTCCTTTATCTAAGTAATATTTTAAATAATTATATTTTAAATAAAAATATTATTATTATTAATTTTAATTAATTAAACAATAACATTTTTATTCATAAGTTGGGCTAGATAGAGATTACACAGTAATCTATTGGCTGTTTGGGGAATGCATTACCCTTTAGGAGACTGAAACTTCACATAGGATGTGGGGCAATTTTTTGAGCCCTTTATGGACAAAAATTGCATCTTATATTCCATAAATTGTGGTAAATTAATTAATAGCTAAGATACTGTATGTAATTATGTAATTATTCATGTCGCAATTTTTGTATTTGTTACATAATATTTATTTTAAATCTAGGAGAATCTGAAACTTTTTGCAGTATTTTCTGGAAACAGAACGTTAGGATCTGGCAATGCAATTTGCTTTGTATACACAAGATCAGTTTTGCCAAGTCCTTAATAATCTTTTCCCTAAACCAGGGTCACCAAACTATAGCCCACGAGATCAGTTTATCCAGCCTGTTGCCACACTGTGTTACTAATTATTTATATGGAAATATCATACATTGTAGATAAACTTACATTTATTTTAAATTTTCACATAGTAAGTAAAAATGCCAAAATTGGTCCAATCTAATTTTTGCATCTGACAGTAATATAACTTTTAGATAAATCAGTGAAATAAAAATTCGGTGACTTTGGATATAAGAGTGCTTTTTATATAAGTACCTGCAATGAAGTTTCTAAGGAAAGCAATTAAAAGCTTGCTGCAGTGATCATGTTTCTGTATTGGTAAAAAAAATATCCAGGTTGTCTTTATTTATTATGTATTTAGTATGCTGTATTGAACAAAATGGTTATATAGCTTGTGCTCATCATTCTCTTAGTTATCTGGCCCGCTGTGAAAAAGTTTGGTGACCTCTGCCCTAAACCAACCACATTTTCCCACCAGATTAGACCAATATCTCCAAGATTTTCAGTGATAAAAATTTCTGTTCTCCAATATGGAATCACAGATATTTGTGGTCAGAGTTACTCGAATGGACATTATGAGGCAAATAACCATACTCCAAGCATTACATTTGTGCCACGGGAAATATATTAGTATCAAAAGATATTTTGTAAATTTGATTCATATATCCGATTTGTTTCTGCCACCTACTGTCATATGAATATTTGTGAAGTATTGATTTATGAGATGACCGAGACTGACAAGAAAACAAATGTTATTCACATAAATTATTAGATAACATTTGTTAATTCTAACTACACACAATAGGGTCTTCTTTTACATGGAATTTATATATGCAGATGGTGAGTGGTTACATTATCTCACTCCTAAGTTGGCAAACAATACTTCTCTGGCTTCTGACATTCCAAAACACTACTTGCTACTTGCTGATACCCTGATTTGCATTTATATTCCTTAAGTACTCAGTATAATAAAATTGAATTTTACTCAATATATTGAGAAACATTAGACTAAAATGTTCTTTGTTATAGTAAAATGTTTTAAACACATTTTAATGTTTATCTGTTAATTGTAAATGGTTGCACAAGTGTTTATGCAATCGTCTGAACTACTTGGAGTGGAGCACAAATTTCATTTTGTGAGGCACCCGTCAATAAGAGATACCATGTAAAACAAGACCATACTGTAAGTGTGCTGTTAATTCTAGTACAAATGAAGCATAAGATAAATAACTGTTGTAATTAAGCATATTACAACCTCAAATGAAAAAGTAGATTAAATTTTTAACAGATGAAATTAGTTTCCTTGAAGAAAATAAAGCAGTTATAACACCAAAGCAACATTATACTTACGAATCGACAAGTGGTCCGGGATACGGTTCTATTCGACGATATAATACGGATAAGATTACTGCCACAATAAGACCCGGAATGCAGAGAAGAGTGCAACAACCGAGACTTGCCCAAAATCCATTCTAAAAACAAATGAGATTAATTAACAAGAGAAATTAATAAAAACCAAACACGTAAAATCATTCTTACAAATGGCAGAAGTATTTCACTGCATGTAGCAATGATACTTGTGTTAAAAGCCTGGCTGATGGGACCACATTTACCTATGTTATTCTCAACCTAAAATCATAAAGATATCATTTGAATCTTTTTATAAGATATTACAAATAATTAATCTCAAATTTACCTGTTGCTGTACATAGAATGCGTACTGATCCATTAATCCTGTAAATTCTGTTATAAATTCTTCGGCCAACTAGCATTATCAAAAAAATAAAACAATCAATAAGTACGTAGCATTATATTGGAATTTTGCCATTAAAATTCATGCACGCCAATGCTTCAAAACAAAACAAAAAAACTTTGAAAAAAGAAGTTTACAAACAGAATAAAAATATAATAGTTTCACCATTCAACCATTATTTAAAAATAAATTTATTTCATATTCTTGTCTTAATATAGTCAATATAGGTCCTTTTAGTTCTCTTGCATAGCTCTTAATATTGGTTTTACTAAAGTTATCATTGACTGTCTTTGCATTGCTTAACAAGTCGAAATACAATTTAAAGTGTAACAAATTTAAATACAACAAACTGTGAGAAACAGGTAGGGTGACCGAAAAATGACACAACAACCATATTCTCTGTATAATAGCACCTTCTCGCAATACTCCTTGGAATGATTTGCCTTGTCTATGTCTAGAACAAAGTTTCATTTTCCATGCTTTGTGATGCAGTTAGTAATGTAGCATTGACAGGAATCAAATAGCAAAAAATTAGCATTTCACACTTCCTATTCACTCTAATCACGTATGTGGGGTGTCCATTTGCAGTAAATTGTTCACACTCTACAACTTTGTAATCAACTTTTTCCATACCATGCATTGTTTTCAAGACGGGAGTACTAACTTCCAAATTTTAAGGCTAAGTACACCACAAGTGATTTTGTCTCAAAGTACATAGTCACTTTAATATAACTCTATATCACATTTATAACTGCAGCTATCTGCATTCATGTGGGTGTATAAGGACTTATATGTATAAAGAAGTCACGAGATTACAACTCATTTTTGTATAGGAGATTAAAAAACTGCAGAGTCTAAAATCATTTGCTCGTTTAAGTTTCGGTTACCAAAATTAAACAACAAATGGAGGAACTGATGCAGAAACAGGTATAAAAATTCTATAGATACAATAATCCGAAGAGGTGCTCATATTAACAAACAATCATCTAGATGAGGATTGAGGATTAAAAACTGCTAATTTAACACCACTATATGTACCATAAGACAAAATTTAAACAATTAAAATAAAGCTAACCATAAAAATTTAACATGCTACAATAATATTTTCAAAAAGAGTAAAATTCGTACGTACTATTGACCTAAATCTGTTAAAAATTTGGCACACCAAAACGTGAGAGTACCACGCTTTCCACAGGGCATCAATGGATGCCAACA
>NW_019386404.1:0-9893 GCF_000671375.1 Centruroides sculpturatus | reverse complement strand
GAATCTCAAAGATCGGAAATAATTTTAATTAAAAGGTAATAAATAAAAGGTACAAAAAAAAACAAAGAAAGTCATTAAAAAAACAATTGTAATAACTCCAGCTATGAAGAAAGGAAGATAATCTGGTTGCATTCTTGGTAGTAACATCCGAAAAATTAATCTTCTTGGTCAATTTGACAATTATATATTATGGTTCATTCTTGCGCGAAGTAATTACCTATCTATTTTTCATCCAGGAAATTATGCTATAAGTAGGAATAGCTATGCAAAATGGTAATTACCTTTTGGATTTTTACCGGGAAACATTTCCAATCTTTCGAGTGCGAAAAATTTAATTAATGATAAGCAAAAAGGAGAGGCAAAATTTCTGGGAATTAATTTTAAAGCTCACGCTTCCGACTGCAATTGCAATAGTCTGTCGTGCTGCGATAACTTACGGTTTCTATGTGGCCGAAGGTCGGATCGTTATCTAAAAACGTTGTGTTTCCTCGGATCACTGAATGCATGCTTGAGCATTGCATAAATAGACCAATTCGCCCAGAAAAAAGAATTTCATCTCTTCTCCACTGGTGCACGACTGAGGAACATCAAACGAGTTTCTTTTGAAAAATAAAGGTTAAAAATAAAATAACAAAGATTCTTCCTAATAAGCAGTTAATTTTAAACATTATAAGAAAAAAATGCCGTCGATCTAATCTATGAAAATTTATTATTTGAGTTTTTAGGATATGAATAAACTCGACATCTTAAATCAACTGATATGTCAAGAAATACCAAACAATGAAAAACATCCATATCCCACTTCCTTAATGCGACATAACCTTTACCATAATTACATTTTTACACCTTATGAAAACTAATTACATGGAAATAAGTTATAATCCACTGCTATCCTGTATAAACCTCCTTATTTAAATTATTGCTGCTTAATTATGAAAATTTAACAGAGGAAACTTACTTAGAGTAAGAAATCAACTGCTTTTGGACTAACAAAAATCACCCTTTAGGAGAATTTACCACTAAAAAACTATCTTTAGAAGAAACTTATAACTTCTTAGAACTGTTTTTTTTGTATTAACTTCCCTGCAGATAGATGTAGTCAGCTGAAATGTATTTGTGAAGTTGCTGTACATTGTCTTCTTACTCAAATAAAGTACATAGATTCATATAAACTCAGAATTTTTAAAAATTATTTTATAGCAAATTAATTTTAGAAATTCCATATAAAATAAATGAATAAAATTAGCCTTTTATCCATTTATTACGAATAAATGGAACAATTAAGAATAAGTTAATGTTAATGAGACCGTAATAAAAATTAATCTATAATTTCTATGCAATTGTCCTTGTTACGCCAATCGAAAAAGAAAAAAAGTGTCTGAATCCAAGCAGAAAGTAAATTATTTTTGCCTCCTACCGTAAACAATTACAATATTTATTGTGCAAAATATTATGGTGCGTAACACTCCGAAGTGACCTTTGATTAACGACGAACAACAGGAAGAACGCACATTTTTGTATTATTCGTAAATATTTTTATACATAAATAATGACAATGGAGGAAGGAAGTAAAAATTTTTAACATTTCAGGTTTTGCAGCATCAACATTGTTGTCGACAAGGTTCAGACAATGAGTTTTGTCTAAAAAAAGAAAAAAAAAAAAAAACAGGATTTTTACTCCAGCAACTAAGAAAACGGTTCCTAAAAGTAATTATCGTATCAAATTATATTTGCCGCACGACCACCGACTTGTGTATGTATTTATTTACATTAAGTTGCTTTATGAATGCTAAGCGAGCTTAGTATCAAAATAATTAACAATAAACTTAGCCAATCAAGAATACGTCAGGTAACTTCTTAAATTTAAATAATTTTGGAAAACAAAAATATTGGCCTTTTTGGAATATAATTTTTACATTTTAAGTAATTTCTATGTATTTTACCAGGAAAAAAATCAGTTAAATAATCGATATCAGTTAAGTTTTTGCAGAAAACAGAAAATATAATTCAGTTTCCTGACTAACAGGAAGTAGAAAAGGAAAATGTCAATGGTTCTCGGATTCCTGAATTCCTGTTGTTTATTTGGTGCCAAATACTAACATTTAAGGTTTCCATTTTAATTTACAAATATTTAATGAGGGTAAAATTTTAAATTACATAATGTTCTTGTATAGAATGAGTACTGTCGCAAACAACTCATACAAACAACATCTGTCATAATTGTTCCTCCGTGTGATTGAACAACTACAAAAACAAATCATGACATTGATCTTATCTGAGTTTTTAAGCTTTAAAATTATAAATAAGCAAAGAAAAAAATTACTTGTTAATAAATTAGTTTATATGAAATAATTTTAATTAAAAGGTAATAAATAAAAGGTACAAAAAAAAACAAAGAAAGTCATTAAAAAAACAATTGTAATAACTCCAGCTATGAAGAAAGGAAGATAATCTGGTTGCATTCTTGGTAGTAACATCCGAAAAATTAATCTTCTTGGTCAATTTGACAATTATATATTATGGTTCATTCTTGCGTGAAGTAATTACCTATCTATTTTTCATCCAGGAAATTATGCTATAAGTAGGAATAGCTATGCAAAATGGTAATTACCTTTTGGATTTTTACCGGGAAACATTTCNGAAAAATTAATCTTCTTGGTCAATTCGGCAATTATATATTATGGTTCATTCTTGCATGAAGTAATTACCTATCTATTTTTCATCCAGGAAATTATGCTATAAGTAGGAATAGCTATGCAAAATGGTAATTACCTTTTGGATTTTTACCGGGAAACATTTCCAATCTTTCGAGTGCGAAAAATTTAATTAATGATAAGCAAAAAGGAGAGGCAAAATTTCTGGGAATTAATTTTAAAGCTCACGCTTCCAACTGCAATTGCAATCGTCTGTCGTGCTGCGATAACTTACGGTTTCTATGTGGCCGAAGGTCGGATCGTTATCTAAAAACGTTGTGTTTCCTCGGATCACTGAATGCATGCTTGAGCATTGCATAAATAGACCAATTCGCCCAGAAAAAAGAATTTCATCTCTTCTCCACTGGTGCACGACTGAGGAACATCAAACGAGTTTCTTTTGAAAAATAAAGGTTAAAAATAAAATAACAAAGATTCTTCCTAATAAGCAGTTAATTTTAAACATTATAAGAAAAAAATGCCGTCGATCTAATCTATGAAAATTTATTATTTGAGTTTTTAGGATATGAATAAACTCGACATCTTAAATCAACTGATATGTCGAGAGATACCAAACAATGAAAAACATCCATATCCCACTTCCTTAATGCGACATAACCTTTACCATAATTATATTTTTACACCTTATGAAAACTAATTACACGGAAATAAGTTATAATCCACTGCTATCCTGTATAAACCTCCTTATTTAAATTATTGCTGCTTAATTATGAAAATTTAACAGAGGAAACTTACTTAGAGTAAGAAATCAACTGCTTTTGGACTAACAAAAATCACCCTTTAGAAGAATTTACCACTAAAAAACTATCTTTAGAAGAAACTTATAACTTCTTAGAACTGTTTTTTTTGTATTAACTTCCCTGCAGATAGATGTAGTCAGCTGAAATGTATTTGTGAAGTTGCTACACAGTATTGTTTTCTTACTCAAATAAAGTACATAGATTCATATAAACTCAGAATTTTTAAAAATTATTTTATAGCAAATTAATTTTAGAAATTCCATATAAAATAAATGAATAAAATTAGCCTTTTATCCATTTATTACGAATAAATGGAACAATTAAGAATAAGTCAATGTTAATGAGACCGTAATAAAAATTAATCTATAATTTCTATGCAATTGTCCTTGTTACGCCAATCGAAAAAGAAAAAAAAAAGTGTCTGAATCCAAGCAGAAAGTAAATTATTTTTGCCTCCTACCGTAAACAATTACAATATTTATTGTGCAAAATATTATGGTGCGTAACACTCCGAAGTGACCTTTGATTAACGACGAACAACAGGAAGAACGCACATTTTTGTATTATTCGTAAATATTTTTATACATAAATAATGACAATGGAGGAAGGAAGTAAAAATTTTTAACATTTCAGGTTTTGCAGCATCAACATTGTTGTCGACAAGGTTCAGACAATGAGTTTTGTCTAAAAAAAGAAAAAAAAAAAAAAACAGGATTTTTACTCCAGCAACTAAGAAAACGGTTCCTAAAAGTAATTATCGTATCAAATTATATTTGCCGCACGACCACCGACTTGTGTTTTCTCCTAATTTTTAAACAAGTTTTTAATTATTGCACATTAAATAGGTTAAGTGATAGAAGTAGAATTATATGGCAAAAAAATAATAAATTATTTAAATTTTATTAGACCAACTTACAAGATTGCTCTAGAAAATTATTAATCTAATTTTAATTACTAGCTTCCTATTCTTTAAGTCATTATTAAGTTTAATTTAATTTAAAAGAAAATTACTTTCCCGAATGTTGGAGAAGTATTTTAACATTCCACATCTGTTAGCTATCAAAAAGTTTAGACTTCAACTTGAGTCAAGGTCTAGGTGTTTCCTGAAATCAGAACCTGCCCTATAAATATGATGATGAATCACATTCCACCGTTCTGGTTATTTTTAGCATTTAAGGAGGAACCAAACATTGAAAATTGTTCCGTACCATACTTAAAAACAGGAAGAAAACACCTGAAGCAGCAAAATAATAACTGAAACAATACAAATTTCATAAGTTAAGTGAGAATGGCAAAGTTATCTGTAGTTAGTTATGTGATGTATTATCTCTTCCTGTTATTTAAGAGATAATACATTGCAAACTGAACAAGAATCTAGTTTATGAATGGAAGAGACATTTCCCAAAGGCTATTCATTGCATACAAAGCAAAAGAATGTTACGTATAGAGATGCTGGGAAAAATATCGGAAATATCCAACTAGAGGTAATTCCCGTATACAAAGTTCATTCAGAGATCAAATAACAGTTTGATTATTAGAGAGCAAAGTCAAAGGAGCAGAAATAAAGTTATTTCTATAATAAATTTACATATTTTTTCATTCAGTAAGAAGGGTGTATGATATCTCTGTACGTAAAAGGTATTCAATTCTTTAAATTTATACAAAGCCATTTAATTTTCCAATAAAGTACATCTAGACATTGATGAGATTTCCCAGTAAACGAATTTTAAAGCAGAATGGGACGACGGAATAAACAGGAGCCGTTAACATCACACAAGAGACGACGAAGTGCAGTCGATGCCTCCACGGAGCAGCTGATTGTATAATTTCATCCGAACCGAACAGACGATAGAAAAAATTAAATATTCAATTAAAACGTGAGCACAAAGCGTCAAACAAGTAAGAAAATCCGAAACGACTCGACCATCTGAAGCCAAAAGGCAAGCCAGGCGAACCCGCTCGGAGTATCCAATTACAATTTTCACATTAACATATTAATAAGTGTCTTGACTGACAGTTTACGTATTAAATGAACAATTGAAGAAACACAGCAAGTTTGAGGTTTATAATTGCAATAATTGGCCAGAAAACAAATCAGGGTGGTGTTTATACGTATCACGTGTGTGTGTTGAAGGTATTTTAAATGAAATGAACACAAAACAAGGTGTTTTTAACAGTAAACGGTATAAGAGACACAGTCAAAACCCGAAATTCATTAAAATCTTAACATTTCCCGCAAAAAACGGTGCCAAAGTTCGTCTTAGAACGTAGAAAACCCTTTAATTAGCGGGAAAATTAATAATTTCCGTTCGTAAATCGTGATTAAACGTCTTCGTTGAGGAATCCGGGATGACGTTTGTTTACACAAAGATTACTTCGATTTAAGCTCTTAAAAATTGTTTATTACTCACCATTTTGATCCTACGAGATTCTGTGGAGCGTCATAATGAAATTTGGCTAATAATATCCGAGAATTTCTTAGGATATTTTTTCCCCCTACGACAACAACAACACCCTACAAGTTTCTAATCGTAGGTCATCGTCGACATCCGGTAACGACGCCACCTATCATTCAGAAATGTTTCCTGCGTAGTTAGACACCTGGAATATAGAGATGTTTTCTAAATAATTAAATTATTTNTTCTAAAACTCGGTTCAAAACCATTAATTTAAATTAAATTACAATAATTGAATATAATTATTTTGCAAATATCGTTATATTAATTGCATATTATAGTTAATACAATTGAATGATTGTAAAACTTCATTCGGACAATCGTTGGTGAAGTGCGAACTCGCGAATCACTTATCTTTAGACAAATTACTTGGCGTTTTATTTAGTTTTAAATATTTTTATACTGTTAAACTTACCTATGATTGGGTTTATTCTTTCAGGATGAATATGAAAAATGTTGAATCAAGTAAATAACTATTATTAAAATATAATAAAGTGTTTAATTGAGTTAATTATGTTAATGAAATATCTTTATATTCTTTGTGGTCAGAGCGGTCAACAGTTCTGGGGAACCCGGGATCGATTTCGGACAAACATCTCCAAGCATTATTCGGATGGTTTGACCCGAAATGTAGGGCTTTATCCCTCACTACCCGACCGCCCCTTTATGAACTGACCGAACCCATAATGGGCTTGCTAAAAGAGGTATTCTTAGTGCCCACGGGGTAGAAAGAGTTTTAAAAATGCCCGTTGGAGGGGCACACACTCAAGACCAACTATATATGTGTTTAGTGATTTTATCCATTCGGAAAAAAAAATAAAAAAATAGGGGTTCGGATAGTCGATGTTCTACTGCATTGTAGTGTCTCAAAATAAGAACGGAGTCGATGTTTGTTATTCCACTTACGCGAACGAAAATAGTTCCGCGTTTATTACAATAAAACATAATTTAGCGCATAATGTATATTTAAAACCTTATAATTTTCTAATAGCTGATCTATTTGAATTTTTTGACATTTATAAGATTATAAAATAACATTAAACATCATATAATTACATTATATTTATACAGTCGACCCCTCTATAGCACGGTATTTACGTTCCGTTCTTTATAAAATTGATGTTCTACGAGTCTTTAAATACATGAACCAATCACAACTCGGCACGTATGCAGTTTACGGACTAAGGCTGTTTGAAAGGTTTCTTCCATAAAATTAATTGATTCTAGACTAATTCGACTCAACATTTCCAAAATACGTATAATTTGTTGGGAATAATCCATATAAACTATGCTATAAACAAAAAATTGTAAGATTACCTACCGAGTGTGCACCGTTCGACGACGCCATTGCTTAAGCTTGTTTTCGTCGTGGAGTGGTGCATCCACGATGAAAGTTTACCGAATTATACGAGTTTTTTAGCATGTTTGTACGAATACTGTCGCAATTTTTTCGCCGTCATATAGGAATCCGAACTATATGAACCCGTTTTATAGGGGGAATCTACTGCACAATGTACTTTCGAACAAAAAAAAGTACTCGACATCTGTAAATTTAATTTTTATAAATTTATGTATTTGAAAAACGAGACTTTTTTAACTTAAACATTTTAAATCATTAATGTTTGATGTGCATTTGACGTTCGAAAGTAACGATATCTTTCGAATTTCTTATTGTTGGTCGCCCTCTTGAAGCGGAGATTTTCCAGGAAGTTGTGCGTTTCTCTCTCTCACTTTTAATATTTTTCGGAATAATTTTGATTTCAGAAACTCCAGAAATGTAAGTAAAAAATTATTTTTGATTTTTAAGAAAGAAAAATGGAATAACTCTCAACAGAATGCTGAATTGAAACGTTAAAATTTTCAGATTTAAATTTTCGTTTAAAATGTGAAATTTTTTTTGTGTGTGTGTTTTTTGCAATTCACGTGTTGCAATTCACGTGCAACACGTGTCAAAAACTTAAGGACGAACACAATTTATTGCTCTGAGAGAGGAGTAGACCAAGTTACTCCAAAAACACTTGAATCGCATGGTGACGAGTTTGCCACGATAAATATGTCCAACTCGAACATATTCCGTATTGACAAGCTTCTCTATCTGGCTATTGATAAGTACTTTTATCCATTCTCCACCTACTCTCAACTGCTGTGTGTATCTTTTTTAACAAAGACTTACTTTTATTACTTTTATCTGTAAAATCTACGTTGTATATTACCATTGTCTGCATTTGTATCTTTAAAGCTGAAACGAAGGTCAGGGTATTGTAACTCAGTGGTCCCCAACCCCCGGGCCGCGGACCGGTACCGGTCTGTGGATTAAATGGTACCGGACCGCCCAAGGAACATTAAATTACTGGTATTTCCATTTTATTTACTATGGTGTATTTCTCCCGGGTTTGTGCGACTTTTAATGGACGACGGAACAACGGAATAAATTGGACATAAGAAACACGCTTCGGGTGTCATTGTCTCCTATTACCCCCAGATGGAACCGTCTTGTTGCAAAAAAACAAGTTCAGGGTTCTCATTGATTTAGTGTTCTAGTGAGTTAAAATGTTAAATCGCATTATATTCATTTTTTGGTGTAACTGTATTTTATTTTGAAGGCATGTTTAAATACAATTAAATTAAAATTATTAAATTAANAAACAAGTTCAGGGTTCTCATTGATTTAGTGTTCTAGTGAGTTAAAATGTTAAATCGCATTATATTCATTTTTTGGTGTAACTGTATTTTATTTTGAAGGCATGTTTAAATACAATTAAATTAAAATTATTAAATTAAATCAATCTAAAATATAAACGATCAACGTCCCCCTCAGTGGGCCGCGGTAAAATATCAAACGTTGACCAGTCCGCAGCGATAAAAAGGTTGGGGACCGCTGTAACTGGCAAAGTAATTGCACGCTAAGCTGACGTTATGAATTCGATTCCCGCTTCAGATATAGAATACAGAAGAACGCCGATTATCTGAAAAATCGATTAACCGAAATTAACTTCAGAAAACACAAATTACAAAATTTTAATTACTAACGACTGTAAACAATGTTTTTAAGATCAGTTTTCTTCCTAGCTATTTTGTTATTACAGATTAAACGCCTTTAATTAATCTGGTGTTCGGCAACTCCCATGGTCCTGCACGTTTTGAATCTGCCTTCACTAGTTGTATCTCTTTATTTAATTCAAAGAAAAGTACTAAAAGCAAGCTTTGTTGCAGCAATGGATAAAGAAGATCGCTAGTAATACTGCCAGGACTCATTCTAACGTCGAAATCCATTTTACTGCCCTATTTAACCTCGATGTACACGTACAGTACAGTACCTGATGACAATGCTTTGAAGACACTGCTGGTACAGCTTCAGGTTTGAGTTTCGCGACGTGACACGTAGACGATCTGCCAAGAAGAGATGACATCCGAGAGGACTTTTTACGGGAAACTGGCTCCTATTTAGGTATTACAAACGAAAAGAAGACCCGAAAAACACTAACACGTGGGCAACCCGTTGGAGTGGCGCGAACCAGTTATGTAAGGAATCTCAAAGATCGATTTCTGTAGTCTAGCATTTTTTTGTAATTCTGCAATGGGCAGGTGCTAAAATTGCCGGATTAAGGATTAGCGTGTATTACTTTTCCTATAATACATTTTTATTTTGAATTCAAAGTTTCATCAGTACAGAGTAACCTGCAGCTTGACTTTAATAAATTAGACAATTTTTTCTTTATTTCTAATCATTGTATGTATCATATTTCTATATCTTAATCTTTTTTTACTATTTCATTAAAATTAAAATGAAATAGTAAAATAAGTTATCCGGATGGTCCGGTTCCAGGTTATTTCGATTATTCGATTGGCATTCTGTTGTATCGTTTCTCGTTGCTTTGAGAGTGTAGCGAAATGACGTCACAAGTAGTATTGGCCATAAAGCGAACACACTGAAAGTGTGTTCGCTGTAAAGCGCTTCTCGAACGCTGCATAAAGAAACGCGG
>NW_019386403.1:121474-128870 GCF_000671375.1 Centruroides sculpturatus | reverse complement strand
TATACATTGCATTTATGTCTCTGGTGCTAACTGTCATGAAAATATGCCGGTGAGCACCAGAGACAGATTTTTGCACCAAGATCAAAATAGGTTGCACATCTAAGAGTGTTAATAATTTAATAACAACTGTGAGAGTAGCTTAGGATACTAACCAGGGTACCACTTACACAACTCAGAATTGTGGGATTCGGTCTCGACACTTTTTATAGGAGGGCTGTTTTAATTATGTTTAAAACGATCTGGATTTCACAGACCAGATCTACGTCAGGATTCTTTGACACCAGTTAATCAAATTTAAATACGCGGATTAACACGCGTTATCCTTAACTCGGGATTCGGANTATATAAGAAGATAAATTAGTATAAAAACGAACAAAATAATAATAAAATTTACAGTAGTGACTTCTATACATTGCATTTATGTCTCTGGTGCTAACTGTCATGAAAATATGCCGGTGAGCACCAGAGACAGATTTTTGCACCAAGATCAAAATAGGTTGCGCATCTAAGAGTGTTAACGACTGTTAATAATTTAATAACAACTGTGAGAGTAGCTTAGGATACTAACCAGAGGTACCACTTACACAACTCAGAATTGTGGGATTCGGTCTCGACACTTTTTATAGAAGGGCTGTTTTAATTATGTTTAAAACGATCTGGACTTCACAGACCAGATCTACGTCAGGATTCTTTGACACCAGTTAATCAAATTTAAATACGCGGATTAACACGCGTTATCCTTAACTCGGGATTCGGAGATCTAAGGAAACTTGAATGAAAAGAAATTTCTAAAAGTGTCCCAACCATTTTATAAAACAAATCAAAATATTTAATAAATCAAATAATAAAAGTATACAACGATGAATCTAACCTCTACCTAAATCTACCCTAAACTATCTTGCATGAGAGAGTTTACATCGATCTATTCAGAGCTTATATTACTTTCACTGTATTTTTCATATATCTATTCTGTATGAGGATCTTCTTCCTTCTTAAAGTATTTATCTTGTTCTATTTCTTTGACAATCTTATCGTATATTTATACTTCAACTAATCGGTCTCGTATGGCCTTATCCGTCTGGTAGGACGACCACTTGTATCGTATTCTCTTCGTATGGCAACACCTCTTCTTAACGGACTGCCTCTTAACTTATATCAAATTCTTCCGTATGGCAAACCCTTTCCTCGACAGACTGTCTTTTTCGAATGTCGGACTTATTCTGTATGGCAAACTTCTTTCGACGGACTGCTTCTGTCGTATGACTAGTTCTCTTCTTCAGTATGGCAACCTCTTTTTGTCGGACAGCCGCGAATGGAAGGAAAACGGCCTTTTTATTTGGTCTTCCGTAACGTGTGCAAATACTCGATTCATCCTGAGTTAGCCTGGGAAAAGAAATCAACTTCCTTTCCCAGGATACTAGCATAAATGTGAAAGAAGATTTTTATATGGATTTGTAGTAACAGGTTATATTGTGCTCACTTTCTAATCACGTGCAAAAAATCAAAATTCCAATGTAATCATTTCAAGTAATATGGCTTAATGCATATATTTTTCATATATAGTTAAAATATTTTACATATTCGACACATGATTAATTCCGTAATTAAATAATAATCAACTTAAATTATTTATAAACTATAGTGTGTGTTATTCTCTAGTGTTAAAACTTATTTTTTTGTTAACTGATACAATTGTAAAACGAATACACGATGACAAAAGTATAAAAAAATTACAGAAGATGCAAAAAAAATGCATTGCTGCATCTTTGATATCCTTTATGTTAAATTTTATGAAATTCTTGATGTTAATTTTTTATAGGAAGTGAAATAAATCAAGATAAATGCACTTCTTCGAGAATTGTTATTGGAGTTTGGCTGCTGGTCACAACCGTACTTATATCAGCATACGGTGGTCTTCTCTTTTCCTACATGACTTATCCCGCTTATGAAAAAGTTTTGACAACAATTGAAGAACTTGAAAATGCAATTAAAAATCATGAATATTCTTGTGGAACTATACCATCTTCGGCTTACGAGAAAATGATAAAGGTAAATTACTTCAATATATTTTTACTTTACATTTTGTTTTTGAAAGTTTACATACGTAAGTGAAATCATATCGGTAACAAATTGGATTATGTAAGGTAATTATAACAATATAACAATATAGTGGAAAAACGCTAAAGAAATCTTTAAAAAAATGAAATCTAGGTAATAATACATGTTAAATTTTTTTTCGTTATAGAATGCCCCCAAAGGTATGGTCAGCATTTTAGGTGATTACATAAGAAATAATGCAGATAAGAGCTTTTACACTATAAACGAAGGAATTGAATATACCCTACAACATAAACATGCACACGTTATATCTGACGCTTATGTAAATACACTAACGATCAGACAAAAGGAGCGTTAGTAATTTCAGAGGAATCGTTTTCAACATATACCATAGTATTTCCTATGAAAAAACAATTTAAATTTGAAAAAAAATTTAATAAAAAGTAAGTAGTTACATTTATATCATTAAAAACTTTTAATTATTTAAATGTAATCGTTTTAAGTTCAATATGCCATTTTTTATATTTGTACATCAGTTAATTTTTTCACATATTATTACTTTATACATCGTTGAATGTAGGTAATTAAAAATTGATACTTTAATCATTTCCATGCATTTCGAAGATTGAAGAAGTGGAGTAAAAATCGGCAGTTTATATCTTTCTTTCATGCTTTATTATTTTCTTTAACAATTTATTATTATACACTAATATGGTTTGATGCCTGTCAAGAAGCAATGATAAGAATTATTTGATAAATTGTTATGAATCTCTAAAAAATAGCTAAATTCTGTTCAACGGAAACATAAAATTTGTTTAAATTTATTTTAAGAATTTAAGAAAAGTTTTTTTTTTTATGAAATCAGTTAGCAGTACTAAAAAATTTGTTCATGTACTTTTACATCACCTAATAACGTTGAAAGCAAAAAAAAAACACAAGTACTGTACCTGTAGTGTACGAATTTCAGATTGGCATGTCACGAAACAAAATCAAACATCAAACAATAATCTCAGTATTTTGTAAATAATTTAAAAAATTTAATGTAAAAAATAATTGAAATAGCTTGCACAGAAATCATTAGCATTGTAACGGTTATCTTCATTCGGAGTACTGTGGCCTAGAGTGTTCATCGATAATTGGGCTGAAAATTCAGCAACGAGTTAATTAACTGCCCCTGCAAAATGTGGTAGTACAGTCTGTTATAATATGTTATTTGAAAACTTTTATATTTTTATATAAAATGGAAAAAGGATTAAATGTAGGGCGAAGATGGGCTTTATAAAAAAAAAACTAGCTTCGCCCGCGCAGATTTTTCAATTTGAGAGAAATAACCCACCTTCACTACTTCATTAAGATTACGATTCTCAAACATTAGTTTTTACTAATTTGGTAAAATTACTGATTTTTGTTTGTTTCAAACTATAGACCGCTAATGCACCTAAATTCATGTTTCAAATATTATTAAATTCAAAATAGATTCGATAAATCTGAGTTTTTTTTTTCGAAACATGAATCACGTTATCTGAAAATTCTTGAAGTATAAATTTCTACAGACGTATAATATAGTTTCAGTTACACCAGTACTTATTTGTAAACCACGTTTCTGGTACCACGTCTTAGCCCTTTTCGAGCCTAAGACTTTTTAAGACTTAAGCTTCTCTCTTTCCCTCCCGCCGTTGAATTTCCAAAAATTCCTTTTTAGTATACATTCTTATGGGGTATTCGAACTGTGTACCAAATTTCAGTATTTTAGATTCAGTGGTTTGTTCTGGGCGATGATGAATCAATCAGTCAGCCAGTCAGTCAGTCAGGAGATGAAATTTTATATGTATAGATTGTAAATGCGAATAATAAGTAAATTGTTATTAAGTCTGACTCTACTAGAGATTATGACAACTTCCTTAATCTTTCCATCCTTTCGACCTTTCTCTACCAAAATTGAACAGCATCAATTCCGCAAATAAGCAAACCTACTCCTAAAATTTAACAAACTTTTGACAAAAAGTACAAGAGTTATTAAGTTTCAAAGAGGATGAACAAAATCGTGCTACACAGACACGCACGCAGTAAGACTAAGACACAAACATCTATACTCTACACGCATACCTCTCCAGATTTTTAACCGATTGCCATACTTTCCTTCTGCTATACATAACATCTGTAAAAGTAAAAATTTCCTTAACTACTCTGACACCTATGTGAAGATATTTATTATATGTCAAGTTTTATAAGAATGTTTTAAAATTTAAGTTGCAAATCATATCTTATATACTGGTTTTACATAGTTTTTTCTTTATTTGTTTCATTGTACATTGTACTGTGCTATCGTGGGCTTTTACAAATAAATTTAAAATTAGTTTTTTTAGTTTTTCAATTGAAATTACTCGAATACGAATAATAGGTATATTTGTAAAGTTTATTAGATTGATCAGTTAATACAACGCAAGATATGAGCGATGTGAGAAGAGGACCCTTTCGAAGAAGAATTTCTACGAGTAAACTGCCTTTGTTTAGATTTTTGACAGTGAAANTCAATTGAAATTACTCGAATACGAATAATAGGTATATTTGTAAAGTTTATTAGATTGATCAGTTAATACAACGCAAGATATGAGCGATGTGAGAAGAGGACCCTTTCGAAGAAGAATTTCTACGAGTAAACTGCCTTTGTTTAGATTTTTGACAGTGAAAAATGTCCGAAAAATGCACAGGGCCTGCTTTTCGTCATGCATTAACCATCGAAGAGAAACTAGTACTGAAATGTTTTATAGAACTGGCCACTGGTTGAAACCTACATGCATTTGCAAACCTACAAATTTTTGATTTAGAATAAGCAGAGAATATACATAATATGGAATTATAATAGTTTATTATTAAAATTTGAGAATTTTTTGCTCTACTCAGAAAGTTGCGTATTATTATGCAGATAGCTTTTTGTCCACAGTACAGTGTTTCATTTCATACGCCTACTTAAGTTTTTTTCTGAAAGCCAAGATTGTAGTCATTGTATGGATTGAACAAAGAAAACAGTAAGCCGAATTTTTTAACCGTCTATTTACTTTCCCAAATTCATCACATTGTTCATCATTACATTACTTTAAAACTGCTTTATAGATAATATACATTAATACAGATTTTACTTGTGCATATTTTACTGTCCAGATTTAGGTTTAATTAGTTTTACTTCTATTCAACAATGTTTAAAAAATTTCGACAAAACATCGAGACTAAATACTTAAAAAATGAAAGTAAATTGTACATCTGTTAGCTAAAGTTCTACTCTAATTAAATGAGTTTTTCTTCTTATATGTTACTGTAAATGCTCGAACTATGGTAAATCCTAAGATCTTCCAGTAAAACCTTAGATTTACCAAATCTTTGTGGTAAAGGTCCGAAATGTTCTGCGATCATCGCGAATTTCGAACTTTTACCAGCATTTACTCGGTATATCTTAGGTTTTACCTCAGAGACATGGTAAATGTTGAAAAAATAGTTCCCGCTTCCCGCACCGCACCGCGTCGTCGCCTTCGCTCGCCTCATTTCATCGTTTGACACGTTAGAACACGCACGTTAATTCTAATCTTGTTTCAGATTTCGTTGTCTAAAAGTTATTTACGAATCAAGATGAGTATGAAACGGAAATTTTATGAAATAATGGACGAGCTCGTTGCAAGCAAGAAAGGTAATAACTTTTCTCTTAATAGGGACAAATACACAAAGTGTTTGGAGGAAGTAAAAGCTGCAAAGAACATGAAAAAGAAACAAGCTGTTCATTACAGGCGTATAAAGCGTTGCGACATTTTGACTATAGGCGGCGAAGAAAAGCTAATTGCACCTATGAAGGAGGAGGATGGAAAAATAAGGTATTACATTTGTTACCAGGACTTATTAAATATACTCGAAGAAACACATGTTGCTGTTGGCCAGGGTAGAAGGACACGGATGTTTAAGGAATGTAACCGCAAGTATAAAAATGTAACAGTTGAGGCTACTGTGACATATTTGAAGTTATGTCAATCTTGCCAAAAGAAACAGAAGACTGAAAAGGGGCATTGTTGTCAGATCTATGCTTCAAAGTGAAATGAACTCACGCTGTCAGGTTGATCTAATAGATCTACTAACTACCCCAGATGGAAATTATAAATTTATTTTAGTTTACCAAGACCATCTTACCAAATTTCTGATCCTTCGTGCGCTTCAAACTAAACGCGTCGTAGAAGTTGCATACCATCTTTTAAATATTTTCACCAGTTTTGGAGCGCCGAGCATCCTTCATTCCGATAATGGTCGAGAATTCTCTAACCAAGTTATTGAGAGTTTATGCTCCATGTGGCCGGATGTAAAAATCGTACATGGAAAGGCAAGACATAGCCAAAGTCAAGGATCAGCAGAGCGTGCTAATCAAGACAGAAAATATGTTGAGTACGTGGATGGAAACCAATCAGTTATCAAAGTGGTCAGAGGGTTTAAGATTCATTCAGGTAAAGAAAAATAGAGCATATCACGAGGGAATCAAATGTTCTCCCTATGAAGCAATGTTTGGTTGTTCAATGAAAATGGGTCTTGCAACTTCAGCAATCCCTAGTGATATGATTAGAGTTATAAGATCTGAAGAAGATTTAGAGAAGTTGTTGCATTCGCATGACAATATGGAACAAAATAATGACGTCGAAAATGCAATCGAACAGGACAAGGAAGAAAGCATTGTTGAAAATGAGTCAGAAGCGGATATAGACAATAGTACTCTCAACGATAAAACACAAGAAGATGAAATGGTTATTACTGAGAAAATGAAAGCTTAGCAAATAACCGATGATTCCAATGTAAGGATTCAGAGGAATACCGATTCAAAGAGACAGAAAACATGATTGAGTCTTAGGAAGTTCTTGTAACTATAGAGCCTATACCAAAAAAGATAGAATCTGTAGTGACTATAAGAAACAACGCAAAATTGAATTTGGAAAAACAAGCTGAAAAAATGAAAGCCACGTCTGTTGATAAATATCCAAATGTGAAAATTGGCCAAAATGTAAGACTGAAAGTGCCTGAAATTGACAAAGCTAAAACCGACCCGAAAAGCGTTATTGCAGTTGTAGTAGATGTAAAGGACAACGAGTTTTACCAACTAGATACCAAAATTGGAGTGCTAAAGCAGCTTTATACACAAAATTAATTTACCTCATGCCCTGAAGACTTTATCAAGATAGAAGAAGTTGTTAAAGATAAAGAAGTGAGTCTTCGAGAAGTTGTCGCAAAATTGTCTTTGACCGGAGGACAAGGTTTCAAGAAGTGCAACTGCTTAAAAAATGCCTAACGAAGAAGTGCGCTTGCAAGTCAT
>NW_019386403.1:116187-119446 GCF_000671375.1 Centruroides sculpturatus | reverse complement strand
TAACTTTCGTTATCATGGAATTATAACAAAACCTGCCAATTCAATATAAATGGAAAAAAAATATTATATGGAATTCAACGAAAATGAAAATTTGCTTGATAATTCAACTACGCTTGTTGGAGAACAATAAAAACACTACACTCAACAAGCCACCAATAAAACTCAACTGCCTAACCTATAACCAAAGTCTCCTTTTAATTTGTTTTTTAAAAAAAGCGCTTGACAAACTTGCCCCGCATGCCGAAGTTGCCCCGATCTCCCCTATATTTTTGCTTATCAGATTGTTACTGAATTGCAATAATATTAGCATTTATGTAAATATTTCAATAAATTCTGCAGTGTTATTTAAACTGTTGAATAAAGTTTTCGTTATTAAACATTGCTTCAGATTATTGTTGTGATTTAGAAAAACAAACAGACACATCATAAGTGAAATAAAATGTAGATTTATTTCGTGTGAATGGCTTTAAATATTTTTTCGATTAAAAACTTCTGACGTAGTACGAGAATAATGTCTACTGTATTTTAAAAAAATGTTACAATTATACACAAAACAAATTTATCACGGGATCACCAATCAGCTGTGTATTCAATTGCGCATATTTATTTGTTAATTGTAATTTATTTTTAAACATTTGCTGTAGTATTTCACTGACACTACAACCTTTTGTATTACATTCTGTAAATGTTTTGATTAACACTCTCTTAAGTTGCATCCTGCCAGATGTTTTCGTTTTTACACGCGGCTTATTACCTCTGTGTTCGTCGTGTAAAATAAAATAAATAGAGTTAGTTACGTCTTTAATAGCCAAAAACCTGGTTAATACTTTCTCACAATAAAGATTTGCATGGACAAAACAAATAATCCAGGTGATTCATTTATTTGATAGAATGAAGTGAAGCAACACGTAAACAATCCGTACAGGCAATACTCAAAATTAAAATAATAAATTATACATCTAAATCTTCTTATATCAATAAATATAGTATAGGGCGCATTTGTAGAGCCGGTAGCCATATTAGCTGTTTGTTCTCCAGTTACTGAAACAACCACAACGTTGCACGAGTTCGTGTTTAAGAACGTTCAATCGGCAGCACGACTTACTCCAAACATTAAATATTTATTTTTCAGTTATAATTGAATTAATTAAGCTTTCTTTGTTTTATAAATTTAAAACTGAGCTAAGCACACGTCAACAAATCTAGCAAAAGGAAATCAATTGTAGAAGGTGTTTGTGTGAAAAAGATGTTTCTATATAAAAATTGGAAATGTGAAAAAGCCCGGAAAATCATCACGTGGATAGGTGTTACCGAAGCGAAATTTTCATATTGTGTTCAATGGTTTAATCTACTTGCCAATAATGGGTTATTCTATAGAGAAACAACACATACTAAATAATAGTTAAATCTAAGATTTTACATAGATTATTTAAAAGAAAATATTTTAAGATCAGAAATCAATTTTTATATATAGTAGACAGCATTCTGTGTTCGAAACTGTTATAAATATCAGTTTATTCAAAGGGTTATTCTTCATAAAAAATTTCATGTTCTTTTACAAATGTGAGACGTTACATAATATTTGTTGTAAATTAAATAAAATTAATTAAATTAAATTTATTTTGTGGTTTTTAATTAAATTATTACAAATAACTTAATAAACACAGTAACATTTCTAAACTTTACACTATTAAATTATGGCTTATAAGATGATAACTTTTTAATACTTACTTATTACTGATATATGTTGAATTTGAACAAAATTGCTGAAACACTTTCCGTTCATTTCGCCTAAATCTTTATTTTAATACAGAAAAATTCGCGTTTATTCTAATACAGAAGCATTTGTCTATTTTTGGGATTCAATTATACACAATAGTCTGCCAATTTAAAGTTTTGCTTTCATATGGAAATATAAAACATATCAACAGAAATTCAATAGCTTCAAAGTTCCATATGCTTCATATCTTGATACCATTTATGAAGTAGTTAATTTGTTATTACTTATCTGTATATTTATTCATGCAAAAATGAATAATATCAAATATTAAATTTATAACACATAGATTATAGTGATTTGATGCAATTTGATGTAGATTTTATTTAAACCAACAAATACTCGTAAAGAAGTGATAAAATTTAAAATATATTTTTTCAGATATATGATTCGGTACACTTTTTCATTATCAGTTGTTAGTTTCATAAAATAATTTACAAACTCATTGCTTGTTTTTGTTTAAAAATAATCTTGATAAAAGTCAATTAAATGGTTCAGGTCATTAAAAGTCTGCAGAAAAATTTAATTTTTCTGTGGACTCATATAGAAAAACGAGAACAAAAATTTCGTTATTTTTTATTAGATTTTAATGCTATATTTGATAATGAATTTTTTGTGAGAGATTCCAATTTACCTGATAAAGTTGGTATTTCCGAATATGCTTGGTATAAAATATATAATATAAAAATATAATGATATTTCGGCACTTTTTACAAAGACTACATCGTCACAGAGAAGAACGATAGTGAAAAAATCTACTCTTGATCAAATCAATGTTGTATGTGAAATATGCCAAATTTTATTAACTGGAAATGTATCGTCTGATGTTTATTTCTTAAGAAAACAAAAAAATGTTATCAGAAAATTTGCTTAAAACACCTTCCTACCCACGCTCGAGAGTGTCTCGAGCAAGGTTTATAGCGTTAAAAAAACCGGACGTTTGGGCCCCCGAAAATTTTTTTTTGATTTTTGGAATGTTTTTTTAGGTCCACAAATTTTTAAAAAATTTTTTTTCCCGTGCGAAAAAATTTTATAGCGATTTTAGTCAACTTTAATGACGCGCGCTTTACGCTTTATTGCTTTTTAATGGTTTTTTAGTGGGAGTTTTTTATCAAATTTATTTCATCGTTCTAAAGTTGTTGTGCACCGATTTTCCTTCCATAAAGTTATTTAAAGCTAGTTTCTGATGTCAAAAACGACCTCCGATAGTTTTTTAATTTTTTTAATTAATAGATTTTATTATATATATGTTTAATTAATTAGGGGGGGTCGGAAATCGCAATAAAAATTATAATTTTTTAAAAATATTTAAAAATATAGGCTTAGTTTTTAATCACCCTACTTTAAACCCTTCTCCTCCCGAGACGTTTATGAGAATGTCCCGGGAAATACGACACCAGCTGTTTTCAAGGTCATTCAGTTGCCTAAACAATGACTCATCAGTGTTAAATTTCACAGAAAGGTGAGACAGAGGAAACTAAA
>NW_019386403.1:102925-114435 GCF_000671375.1 Centruroides sculpturatus | reverse complement strand
TTTTTTAACATTTTTTTTAACTTTTTCAATTATAAAATATATCAAAACAAATAAATATAAGAGAAAAAAAGAAAATGAACATAAATAAATAGCAATTTGAATAAATAGAAGATAATTAAAATATGAAATATTTTTTTTTGTCTTTTAAAAATTTTTTAACATTTTTTTTAACTTTTTCAATTATAAAATATATCAAAACAAATAAATATAAGAGAAACAAAGAAAATGAACATAAATAAATAGCAATTTGAATAAATAGAAGATAATTAAAATAAAAAATAATTTTTTTTGCCTTTTAAATATTTTTTAAACATTTTTTTAACGTTTCAATTATAAAATATATCAAAACGAATAAATATAACACAAACAACGAAAAAATATCACATAAGCAACGAAAAAATATTACACGGTAACTACGAAAATTACAATAAATACAATTGGAATTAGTTAAATAAAAAGAAATTAATATTAAACATGATTTTTTTGGTATATATAAAATTTTTTCTTGCAATTATATTGGATATTATAAAGCATATAAAATATAAACAACATGGAAATACAAAATAACAACTATGCAAATTTAAAAAAATGCAAAGAAATTTAAATGAATAAAAAATTGAAATGAAACATGATTCTCTTGTTACTTATAAAAATTTTTTACAACATTATTGGACATTTTAAAACATAGGAAAAATAAACGGTAAAGAAATATAAAATAAAAACAATCTAAATTTTTAAAAATACAAATAAGTTAAAATGCACAAAAGAAAATATTTGGTAATGTATGGTGTCGATATAGGTGAAACATTCAGCGGGCTGTTTAATTCAAATTTAATGTGTCGCATCAGTGAATTGTCATATTCTTTGTACAAATTTATATTTTAAAAAGTACTTGCTTTCTTTCTCCAGGGCAAGTCTTATGAGTATACATTTTCTTGTAGGAGTCAATCTAAAAGTCATTTTCATTTGTGCTTGAAATACATTGAGTTTCCAAAATCGTGGTTGATATGTCATTAACCATTGCTGTTTCATTTTCTGCAATCTTGGCAGGATCCATGGTAACTTTTAGTACATAATTTAAAAATATGTGATTAGAGTCTGTTCTGAGAGCAAATCTATAAGTGAAAGCAACTTCTAATTCATCCATATCTTCTAGGAAAAATATCTCTCTTTCATTTTGTAATTATATATACGAAGCTTACTTTGTGATGAGATCCGAACGCCGGATGTCATAGGAAGAACATAATTTGACTGAGCAGCACAAATACCAAATATTAGTCACATGTACTGAAGGCCTGTTAAAGCATGAAATATGTGCTTTTTTCACATGGATTTCTAAACCAGCTCCTTTTGTTATTATATTTTAGTGTTAATAGAAATCTTGCAATACAGGAAATATAGACGTTTCCGAATAATAAATTTCTAAAGTTTTTCTGGACAGAAATAATGTTCATACATATCAATAGCAGATATCAAGATGCTTTTAATTTCATTGTGAAGCAATTTATATGCTGGTTGATATGTTTCAATTAATACGTGTCTTGCTCTAAAAGCAACTTTAGCATCTTCAACTTTCTTCAAATTTGGCCAATCATTTAAAATGAATAAAAAAATTTAATATTAAACATGATTTTCTTCTTATTTATAAAAATTTCTTTTGACAATATCACTGGACGTTTTGAAACAAGGAACAAGAAACAAAATAAAATTAAAAATGAAAAATCAATTAACATTAAAACAATTGCGAAAGAATGCAAACAACAGAAAGAAAATTGAAATTTGAAATTGTTTTTTGTAATTTCAACATTTCTCTTTTAATTTTTTTGAACATTTTTAAATAAAGAACTCAAAACAACAAAGATGTAGAAATGAAAAACAATTAACATTAAAACAATTGCAAAAAAATGCAAAAAACAAAAAGAAAATTGAAATTTGAAATTGTTTTTTGTAATTTCAACATTTCTCTTTTAATTTTTTTGAACATTTTCAAATAAAGAACTAAATGCAATAAATTGCAGTTAAATGCAATTATTATTTAAGAAAATTGAAATTTAAAATAATCTTTTTGTTGTTTTTAAAAATTTCTCTTGTATTTTTTTTGCACATTTTAAAATATAACTTCTTACATCTGTAAAAATAAAATTGAAAAAATAATCAATAAATTTATCTAAAACATTCAATTATTTAATAATTTTATATCAGTAAGTTTATTTTTTTTCTAAAAACCATTATTTACATATCAAACGAAAATTGTTCAGTGCATAGTTATTAAATGGCTACTGTTGTGGCATGTTTAAGTTTCTACATACATTATTATTAATTTGATTAGTTCAGAAACTTTGTGTACTCATATTCACAAAAACTTGCTGAAAATTTTAATTTCTACTCCCATTTATTTTGTTGCTTTCTTTTTATTTCGAAACTACTGCTCTCCTTGAATATATTCTAGTCGATACTTTGACAAGAATCTATATATATATACAATCCCAATGCCCTGTAAGAATACTCCAGTCTGCCTATATGTAAAATCTCAATGTTATAAAGAACATGATGTATCTCTACGTTAATAAATGTTTTTTGTTTTTTTGTTACTATAGCCAACACAATATTTCTATCGGGGATACAAATGGTGTTTAATTTATAAATTGAGGGTATAAAATCATCTAAGTGTTAAGTATAAAATACAAAAATATTCTGATTAAACTCTTACCCGAGACGTACTCGGACCAAATCAAGCAGATGGATACTTGACTTAAATGATGGAGACAAAGAGATCATTAATCAAACTGAATGTATTCAGTCTCTCCATTTCTCACTCCTTTCCATAACTTCTGTGCTGATCTGAATGTGAAAAAACAAATATAATTATTTATTGATAACAAATCTGAATTTGAATTTTATCAAAACATATTGAGAGCGTATTTTCGGCTGTGTTTATATTGATTGATTGCAAATATTACATTATATCAAATTGAAAATCAAAAAAAGTTATATTTATAAATAATTGCTCGTTATTATTAATTTCATTTGTAACTTATCTTCTCATTGGATTAGAAATGAAACTAGTTTGGTAAATCTCGATGAAGCGCCAAAAACATTAGGCAGTTATGCCATTCTCATAAAAGTTACGAAGTTTTTAACCTCAAATCTCTGCGCACATCTTAATATTGTGTATAATTGATGCTGTTTGAGGTACTTCGGTTTAGCATCACACTGGATTCAGTGAGGATTGTAAATGCAAACGAATGTCCGAGCTAAATCGAACTTTGTTAGTATTCACATATACAGAAACTTACCTCTTCACTGGCTTCCATACGGCCTTAAAGAAAGATCCGGCTTTTTTTAATTTCTTCGTATCTCTAATGGCACAACCAATGGTATATCCAATGGTATGTCCAATATTATAACCTATGGTGTTCGTATTTTCCATGCCACCTTCGTTTTTCATGAAGCCTTCCTTTATTTTGATGTTCGTTGGACGACCAATAATGTCATCATATAATTCACAGTCGTCCCGATCTTCAATTAATCGCTCACTAAAAGTAAAACGAAAAAATTTACAATGCACTTATAGAGAAATTACAATACATTACTTGGAAAACATTTTATTTTTTAATTCCCAAAATTTTTCATGCAATAAACAAATTATCGCTGTAGATGTTATGGCAACGCGACACTTTCGATGGCTTCTGATTCACGTCAGAATAACGTCAGAAGGCATCGAGACTATAATAGTTTCGATGCCTTTTGACGTTATTAAAATCATTACTATTTTGTAGACGTGTAGGGTCTCCTCTAATTCAAATTTAAAGTTATGTGCAGAACTCGTTAGTTTATGTAATTCTTATCTTTGAGATTTTTCGGTTTATTGCCAATCTCAGATGTAGACAGTGGCGCTCTGTCGAACTTTATATATATATATATAATGCATATGTAGCTTAACGATGTACTAATTCACATCATGAGAGAAGTTTAAAGTGTTTAGTGGAGCCGAAGAACATGTAACCACATGTTACTTTTCTACGTGTATCTAAATATAGATAGATATATAAAAATTATCATCATTGTGTTATATATATGGAGTGACCATTTATTCGTTACCTAAACAAGGAGAGTTTTGAAGAATGAGAGAAAAATGTGTCTAATAATGACTAAACTAATTTTAAAAATTTAGAACGGTGTTACTTAACTTTCTTGGTAACATTTGGTGACTCCGTCCGCTATAATATTTTACTTAAAAAACTTTTTACATTTTTAACTATTATAAAACAATATAAAAACTTCATTTTGAGAGTAGGGATAAGTTTTATAAAAGATTTCTAAATGCTAGCAAAGAGTAAAATTGTCGTTGGATCAGACCCTACTTGAGATAAGACACATGACTCCTTTTATCTTTTCACCCCTCGACTTATCATCACCAAAATTTAATAGATTCGATTCTTGTAATACACAAACCTATCTAAAAAATTCTGAAATTTCCAGCAAAAAGCACTAGAGTTATTAAGCTTCAAAGAAGATGAACAAAATCGTGCCCTGAAACACAGAGAACGTCCCCGTTCGCTTACGGCTCATTCCGTACAATATTTTAACACTGTATAACTGTATTATACTTTTGTCCACCTTGGATGTTTCTGTGTACTAGGATTTGTTATAGAGAGAAAAGAAAAACACAATTTTGAATTAAAATATATTTACTGTTTATACTGTTCTGTACATAAAAAAATTTTATTTGCCACTACAATCAAGCATTTCGGGTCAACGTTCCTCCTTAGCAGATATTTTTTTACGTTAATAGTGTATACCTATATTGCATCTTTCAACATTTTCGGAATAGACGTTTGAAATGCCATATTTTAAATTTTACCAGCAAAACTTTTCTTAAATATTTTCCTGTTTATTACAACAATTTACTTAAACATCACTAATTTTTTAAACGAATTATCAACTGTTCATCACACGAAGTAATTATCCAGCTCACACCATTTCAGTCTGCAGCCGTATGGGCTTATTAAATTATAGACATAAAAAGGTAACGTCTGCTGAGAAGAAACGTTGGCCCGAAATGCCCGATTGTCGTATAATAGCATATAAGATTACGTTACAGTAAATATATTTTTATTGAAAATTTTGTGTTTCTTTTTCCTCATTATAACAAGTCCAAAGTGGAGATCCACTTTGGACTTGTTATAATCACACAAGAATATCTAAAGTGGATAAAAGTATAAGTAATTAAGGACAAGAAGCAAGTATCAACATGATATAACCGTATTACATATAAACAGTATATAACTTACCTGTTAATGCGATCGCACGTAATATCGTAAAATGGCCGGATCTTATCCATTGTTTTTTTATATGCAGGATTGATGTGATTTTTTACGATGGATTTTCCAAATTTAATTTTAGCGGGTTCATCCTGCTCCAACATGCATTTTTCCTTGCTGCGATATTTAAAATAATCCAAATTTTTTGGACTTACAAAACCCGCATGTCCATCTGATCTTGCCCTAAAATTGGAAAGAAAAAATTCATATAACACAATAAATGCTAAATACAGAAAACTTTATTTTAATATTAAAATCGAATATATAAAATTTTGCTAATGAGTACTTATGTAAACTTTTAGAAAAATTATTACACTCTAAAAAATCTTTCTATTTAATGTTTAACAAAATTTCTTATCAAACTGTAAACTAAACGTAGCCTCATTTACTTACCTCGTAAAATTTCAATAATTTGAGTAAGGAAAAAAATTAATTTATGACAATAGGTCAATAAATTTATATATTACGTGTAGTGAATCGAAAAGTCTACAGATGACAAATAAGTCTATTAAATTAGGTTCATATAGTTAAAAACGTATTCTGTTTCCTTTTCTAAGTAACAGTAAATGTAAAACGCCCTAAGATGTATTTATTTAGCACAAGAGCTTAAATTTAAGTTGTTGAATTCACGTGCAAATACAACCCTTTCTTTTCGACACCAAAATGTTTGTAGAATACAGCAAAACACAAAAGTGTTTGCACAAAAGCTACATTCAGAAATATCGAAGAGTCAAAATCTTTAAATCAATTTAAAGTAATTATCATTTGCATCGAGCAATTTCATTTTAAAGCCACTAATTTTTCGAATAAATTTCTTATTTGCATAAATAACAATAAAATGTGAAAAATATCTTACTCCAAACGTTCAGGCAAGGGTTGATAGTTGAAAGAATTAGAAAACATTTTTTAATTACTTCGAAAACGCACTCTTGATAATGAAAGAGCCAAACAATGAAAAATCAATTGTTGAGTTTCTTTGTTACGCGTTAATTGAAGAAAAGAGAAATTTTGATGATTAATTTGTAATTTTATTTTTTATTTTAAATTTTTGAATTAGTCCCTGTGTAATAATGAATATAGGGTAATGGTCATGGCAGTAAAGGTCTTGGCCCATCTTACTGGAGAAGTTAGAATCGAATCCGGGCGAGCAACTCTTCAAGAATTTTTCATGAAAGATCTATCTTAGATAGGTTGAGCACAGAACCCTCACCATTGTAGATTGGACCATACGTACCATTATGGGCATGGTTCAACCCACAATGAACAGTATTGATAGCTTTTAGAGTTTCCTACCTCAGTCTAAGTGGAAAAAACCACTCAACATTACCAGTTTTTCGGCAGTTTGCGCCTCGCCAAAAGGCTGACAACGTAGAACTTTTCGAGTTTGCTTCACGTTTGTAACACTTAAATAGGGATCAGTTTCACACTGAAACTTCTTCCGGAAACACTTCTCTTCACATGTCGTGTTGCCATATAAAACTAACGTAATCTTTTTTAATATATTCACATGGAGAAAAAGTAATATTATTAATGACAATATCTATATCTGAACCGCCATCTTGCAATAGAATTGCAGTATGCAGTGTTGCTGTTGATTGTAGTTTAATAAATTATTGTACAATACGCAGGGAGGGATTTTTCAAAATTTTCTGTGCTAGGTAGAGAGAGCACTAACGCTTAATCTGAAGAGCAGTTTCTACTGTAGTATTTTAGATGGAATTTTTTGTTTTTAACTACATTTAGTCTTCATTATGTAGTTTGGTGTATTCAGTTGATAACATTTTAGACATTGTCATAAATATTTTATATATTTCGATTTTTTAACCAAATGTTCGATCCGTTTAAAATTTGAATTTGTTATTGCATATTGGTTCGATTATAGAATGATTGTAAACGTTGTAGGAAATTGGTCAAATTGAAAATTGTTCGTTTGATTCTCAGCGGTAAGTGTTATATAAGAATTACTATGGTTTTTGAAATACTGAATATAAATGAGGTTTGCTTGAAAACTCCCCGCAGGCGAAATCGCAAGTAACAGCTTGTTCTGTTTATAAAGAACAAAGCTATAATTGCTAGCACGTCAATATCGGCTCTCGTTTCTCTTCATAATCATATGCGTTTATACGGTTCTTACTTATTTCGGTTCCTATCTAGAAAATGCTACGAAATAGAACACAGTGACTTGTTTCATTTATAATTTGTTAGCAATGAGATTACTTATTTACTTTTGTAATGTAAACTGTTTTCTGAACTAATTTGTAACGTATTCGTTACATTATTCTGTACATACAACATGTTTTTACGGTATAATACTCCGTTAAAAATTTGTATTATATATTTTTATTGATTATCGTATTAAACCGTTTATATAGAAAACCTACAATATCAATGGACATTAAATCAAAGTAATATTACGGAAATCAGAATAATAATAGTTTGTCATAGATTTATTGAAAAGTTTTCTTTAATTTCAGAAATTTGTTGTTTTTATCATGAAGAGTGTGGTGGTTTTCGTAAACGGTTTTCTTTTATTCTGGTTCGCATTTCGCGAATTTTAAAACTTAATCTTCAGTGAAGAAATCTATGTGCTGATTCACGAAATTTTTAAATGAACAATTGTAAACACAATATCGTTGAAATGCATATTTTCTTTTTTGAAATCTTTTCACTAAATGCTTCAACAGAGTGTAAACTGTTGCAATTGTATTGTTGACAGTTACACCAATTGAATCACAACTGTACCGTAGATTCTCAAATTATTATTAGTATATGAGTTCACAGATAGTGACACGTTATTTTGTACAATAAGTACGGGAAATACGGACAAAATGACATACGGTTTTATTATAGGTTTATAACTCTTTATTGGTAAATCAAATCTTTGTCATATTTTACACCAATTATCTTTGGTTCTTTAGCTATGAAATATACTAAACATATACAACATTACAATAATAGAAAAAAAAATATCGTTAGTTTAATTGAGATTATGCAAAATCCATTTTGTCCATAGTATATGGACAAAATGACACATTATGTAAGGACAAAATGACATACACGTAAAAACTATAAAATTACTGACAAAGTTCACAAATGAAACGCTTTGTTCTTTTAGAAACGTCAGGGCAAGAAGCATGAGCCCAAAAGAAACAATTTAAGCACCGTAACCAGTCTCCTCCAGGCTTAAATCGGGAAAAAAGATCATCGCAATATATGCATAGACAGTCTTCTTTATCATCACGAGAGTTATCAGGAAAATTTTTTTCTTCAAGTAATTTTTTAGTAATATTTCATTTCCTTTTCTCTGGCGGAGCTTTGGACACATTTTTTTGATTTAATTGTTTTTATATTAACAGTAGAAGTTAAAACTAAGCAGGTTTGTCGAGTCACGTGATTCGTTGCAAGTTTTTTGTTATGTGAAAGATAATAAGTTAGTAAATAATATGTAAGAAAAGAAATAAAGTTTTATACTAAAATTTCTTTTAAACAATAATGAAAGACTTTGTTTGGAAGCCATTTTTGATAATTAATAAAACGTTAAGAGATTAAGGTAAGTTCCTTCACTAAGTTCTTATGGACGAAATGCCAGGTATGTAATTATGTCCGTTGTCTATGTATGTCGTTTTGTCCATATAACGTTATAAAAAAATAAAATTATAAAATAAATACAAAAATGTTATTTTTAATGGAAAAAGTTATTTAAGTGCAACAACAAATTTTTGAGGGTTAAAATAAATGTTACACAAATAGATAAAATAGTGAAAAAATTACCATCTATACAAAAAAACTTGTTGCGAGGAAAAAAACACATAACGTATCATTTCTTTTTGTCGGCAATGACACCCGGGCGAATGAGAGGAGTGCGTTCACATATTGACAGGTTAGTAAGAGCCGCTCGGATAACGGGGTGTCATGGTCAGTTGCGAGCTTGAGACCACCAAATTCGAATTATGTTGCCTATGTAATTTTGTACGTATTTCTTCTAGCTTTACTTGAATGTATTGCATAAAGCAAACTCTAAATATTTACAATCAATAAAAGAAAAATTTCCTGTAAAGAAGACTATCTATGGGAAACAATTTCTTTAATGAAGTTAGACACGTGAACATAACTGGGAAAACTCGAGGTGGTCATTCTATTGGTAACGTTCGAAACCGTGACTAACTATAAGTGTTCAACATTATTAACCATTCCACTACTATTGGATCTTATAGAAAAAAGTCAAATAGGCTTGACACTAAAGTAGGATTCAGTCTGTATAACAATTTGAAAAGTAGGCCTTTGGCTCTTCTTCAAGAAAATGTATGGTATATATAGATATGTTAAATATTAGACAAAAGAAAATTAGCCCATCTGTTGTTGAGTGAATAAAACTTTTGAGCATTTGTCGTAGATTTGCAGCTAAACACCGGGCTGGCCACGTAAAATTTTTCGAAATTTTGTCATATTTCTGACACTTACGAAACAATTATTTATAGTGACATTGTCACAATGCCTGGCTGCGAATTTAATTATATTTATTAAAATTATATAATTAAAAATATACGCTCTTCATCTCAAAATTGTTTTGTCTTGCCTCTGTCTATCATACTTTTCTACAAGCAGTAGAGTCGTGCCGATAATCTATCTAACTTGTTTCAGGAAAAATGCTAGTATTGTACTTTGTACAATAAGCTGTAAATTCCTGTCTTATTATGTACGTTGGTTCTTATGTATGTACTCTACATTTATTCTTTTATCAAAATCCAGTAATTTAAAATTGTCAATCCAATATATTTTAAATTGTGGAGATTCTACTTTATTTCTAATAAAATTTCAATATCCAGTAATTTAAAACCGCTAATCAAATATATTTTAAATTGTGGAGATTCTACTTTATTTCTAATAGAATTTCAATATTAAATCTTACTTAAAATAATTTTATTAATGTATATTTAGCAAATTGTTTACTTTGTTTAATAAATTATATTTTAAACTTATTAGTCAAGAAGAAGTTCAGTGAAGAGTTTTTTGGATATTTGTCCAATTAGGAGTTACAGGTTCTCTGTAGTAAATATGTTTACGTTCAAAACAATTTTAATAATTTCTGTATGCCATATATTTACAGAAACAAGTAAGTAAAAAATAACTTTTAAAAATATATATATATTTTATTATAATGATAATCTTTACGTGTCGAAAATATGGCGAACGGTCAAAAATTAGTCACGAAGATTTTCTACATTTTTACAATCAAACCACCTTGAAACATCGAGAAATAAAATAAAATTTGGAAGTAATTTTTGTATGTATAAATGTAAATACGTTTTGTAAAGAACGTAAGGAAGGAACACAATTTTGTTTACTATGTCCCCAGTTAATTTGATAGTTATTTGATAGGATGAGGTCACTCAACTCGTAAACAATCCGTACAGGCAATCATCAAAGTTACAGTTATAAATTATACATCTAAATAGTCTTATATAAATAAATTTAATATAGGGCCTTTTGCAGGCCCGATCGCCATATTTGCTGTTTATTCCCGAGTTACTGAAACAACCACCACGTTGCACGAGGTCGTGTTACAAGAACGTTCAAACGTCAGCACGACTTACTCCAAACATTAAATATTTATTTTTACAGTTCTAATTGAATTAATTAAGTTTTCTTTCTTTGATAAATTTCAAACTGAGCCAAGCACACGTCTACAATTTTAGCAAGATGAAATAACTTGTAGAAGGAGTTCGTTTGAAAAAGAAGTTTCTATATAAAAATTGGTAATGTGAAAAAGCCCAAAAAATCATCACGTGGCTAGGTGTTACCGAAGCGAAATTTTCATCTTGTGTTCAACGGTTCAATGTGCTTGCCAATAATTCATTATTCTATAGAAAAACAAACATACTAAGTAATAATTAACTCTAAGATTTTGTATATAATATTGAAAAAAATATATTTTAACATCCAAAATCAATTTTTATATATTGTGCACAGCATTCTGTGTTCGAAACTGTTATATAACTCAGTTTATTAACTGTACACTATTCAAATGATTATTCTTCATTAAAACTGTTGCGTGTTGTTTTCCAAATGTGAGAAGTTAAAATTAATTAATATTTGTTATAAATTAAATAAAATTAATTTAATTTAATTAATATTGTGGTTTTTAATTAACTTATTAGAAATAACTTCATAAAAATAGTAACATTT
>NW_019386403.1:99745-102374 GCF_000671375.1 Centruroides sculpturatus | reverse complement strand
AACGAAAATGAAAATTTGCTTGATAATTCAACTACGCTTGTTGGAGAACAATAAAAACACTACACTCAACAAGCCACCAATAAAACTCAACTGCCTAACCTATAACCAAAGTCTCCTTTTAATTTGTTTTTTAAAAAAAGCGCTTGACAAACTTGCCCCGCATGCCGAAGTTGCCCCGATCTCCCCTATAACTTGATAACTTTTTAATACTTACTAATTACTGAATTATGTTAAATTTAAACGAAATTGCTTAAATATACTACATTCATTTTGACTAAATATTTATTTTAATACAGAAAAATTTGCGTTTATTTTAATACAGAAGCATTTGTCTATTTTTTATAAGCAACTTATGTGATTCAATTATACACAATAGTCTACCAATTTAAAGTTTTGCTTTTATATGGAAACTAGCTGTTACCCGCGGTTTCGCTCGCACAGACTTTGCAAGCAAACCCTATTTACATTCAATATTTCAACAACCATAGTAATTGTTATATAACACCTACCGCTGAGAATAATGAGAATTGCTGAGAATGGAACAAATAGTTTTTAATTTGATAAATTTTCTGGAACGTTTACAATCGTTCCATAATCGAAGCAATATGAAAAAAATTCTAATATAAAACGTTTCGAACATTTGGTTAAAAAATCGAATATTGTTGAAATTTGTTCGAATGCACCCCCTGGTGCACGAATGCAGACTTGGAGCTACTACCACATACAAACACCTTTCATGTCCGATGTGTAGTTTTGGCTGCAGAGTGAAGTATAGGCACAAAACGTCCATTTATATATATATATATAAATGGACATGTATGTCCCTATATTTCAATTTTTCGCCAAAACTACACATCGCACGTGAATGGTGTTTGTATGTGGTAGTAGCCCCAAGTCTCCATTCGTGCATAGGCGTGGTTGCGTCTCGATAGCTATAAGGGTGCGGGAGATATGNTTTGTTTACTATGTTCCTAGTTAACTTATTTGATAGGATGAGGTCACTCAACACGTAAACAATCCGTACAGGCAATATTCAAAATTACAATTATAAATTATACATCTAAATCTTCTGATATAAATAAATTTAATATAGGGCACTTTTGCAGGCCCGATCGCCATATTAGCTGTTTATTTTCAAGTTACTGAAACAACCACCACGTTGTACGAGGTCGTTTTACATGAACGTTCAATCGTCAGCACGACTTACTCCAAACATTAAATGTTTATTTTTACAGTTCTAATTGAATTAATTAACTTTTCTTTCTTTGATAAATTTCAAACTAAGCTGAGCACACGTCTACAAATTTAACAAGAGGAAATAACTTGTAGAAGGAGTTCGTTTGAAAAAGAAGTTTCTATATAAAAATTGGTAATATGAAAAAGCCCGGAAAATCATTACGTGGCTAGGTGTTACCGAAGCGAAATTTCTATCTTGTGTTCAATGGTTCAATCTGCTTGCCAATAATTCATTATTCTATAGACAAAACAAAACATACTAAATAAGAATTAACTTTAAGATTTTGTATATAATATTGAAAAAAACATATTTTAACATCCAAAATCAATTTTTATATATTGTAGACAGCATACTGTGTTCGAAACTGTTATAAATATCAGTTTATTAACTGTACACTATACAAATAATTATTCTTCATTAAAAATGTTGCATGTTGTTATAAAAAAAGAAAAGATACTAACTGATAGTTAACTCTAAGATTTTATATAAATTATTTAAAAGAAAATATTTTAACATCCAAAATCAATTTTTATATATTGTAGACAGCATTCTGTGTTCGAAACTGTTATAAATATCAGTTTATTAACTGTACACTATTCATAGGGTTATTCTTTATTAAAAATGTTGCTTGTCGTTTTACAAATGTGAGAAGTTAATTAATATTTGTTGTAAAACAAAACATACTAAATAAGAATTAACTTTAAGATTTTGTATATAATATTGAAAAAAACATATTTTAACATCCAAAATCAATTTTTATATATTGTAGACAGCATACTGTGTTCGAAACTGTTATAAATATCAGTTTATTAACTGTACACTATACAAATAATTATTCTTCATTAAAAATGTTGCATGTTGTTATAAAATGTGAAAAGTTAAAATTAAGTAATATTTGTTATAAATTAAATAAAATTTATTTAATTTAATTAATATTGTAGTTTCTAATTAATTGATTAGAAATAAATTCATAAAAATAGTAAAATTTCTAACTTTTACACTATTGATTTTTTATTCAGGGGAGATCGGGGCAAGATCGGCATGTTAAGCTTTATTAAATTTTGTGTAATAAATACTGCTGTACACTGAAAAAAAAGCTTTGCGTATTGTCTATTGGAATGTTACCTTACTATAGAACTGGTTAAAATCAGTTTGGAAATAAAAATAATTAAAATAATTACAACTTTACAAGAAGAGAGAAATTGACGAAGTTGCCCCGGGTATAGGGGCAAGATCGGCAACTTCTCTCTTTTTGTAAAGTTGTAATTATTTTAATTATTTTTATTAAAGTTGCCCCTGGTATAGGGGCAACAGTAATGGGGCAAGATAGGCACGTATATAAAATTATGTTATTAACAATGTATAAGTTGGAATTCACTATTAAAACAAAGA
>NW_019386403.1:84579-99164 GCF_000671375.1 Centruroides sculpturatus | reverse complement strand
TTCGAATTTGTTCGAATTAAATTCGAACATAAAATTCGAATATTGGTTCGATTATAGAACGATTGTAAACGTTCCAGAAACGTTGAAAATAGTTCCTTTGACTGGACGTGAACAGGAGACGTTCAGAAATAGAATCGGGACCAGGTCTCTAATTAGACTGAAAACGGGGGATCTAATTCTTGCATTCTTAAAGTGGTACGCAGGAAAAACTAATTGAGAACTACTGGTCTAGATCATCAAACGTCTGCTCAAAAATTTAATTTTACCTGGATTTATACAGAAAAACGAGAAAATAAATTTCGTAATTTCTTATTAGATTTTAATGCTATAATTGTTAATGAATTTTCTGTGAGAAATTCGACTTCACCTGATAAACAAAGTAATTACGAATATGCCCTGTGTAAAATAAAGAATGTAAAAATATAATGACATTTTGGCACTTTTTCAAAGACTACATCGTCACAGAAGAAAACAACAGTGAATGAATCTACTCTTGATTAAATCAATGTTGTATGTGAAATATGTCAAATTCTATTAATTAATTACGTGGAAATATATCGTCTGATGTTTATTACTTAAGAAAACAAAAAAATGTTATCAGGAAATTTGGTTAATAACGTATTTTTTTAAATAGTGAAAAAAGTCTTTTAGTAAATTAATTTTTGACGGGCTTTGTCAACTTCTGTTGGATTCGAAATTGTTTATGGCAAGTTATTTAATTGGCAAAGTAATAGAAAAAAAGTTTAATGGTAAAGCAAATGGCTATAGTTCATTTCGAATTACTGATGATAAAAATATGTTAATGCTGAATTTATAAAAGAAATTACTATATCCGTATCTCAATTATATCTTTCATATAATTGAGGTACGGATGGAATTTTATGGTACGATTAACACTCGATGGTAAACCTGTATTTAGACTGTTATAGTAGACTGAATTTCACATATAATAAGTGGAAAAGAAACTGCATTTGCTGTTGTTGGTTATGACGAAGTTTCTGACGGTATAAAGAAAATGAACGTTTCTAAAACACTGCTGTCACTTTTGTTCCCCGCGTTGTTTTGCATATGTATGTATAGTTGGCTTAATGTTTAACCATATCATTCATCCGATTTATTGTGAATTGTTGAGTTTGCCATTTATATCAAAATAGTTGTTCACAATGATAATTCATTTTATTTTCTGACTAGCTGCAAGGACCCGCTTCGCTGGGTTTTTATTTGTATGTAATATAGTTTTTTTTATATATAAANTTTATGTAAATTAAATAAAATTAATTTAATTCAATTAATATTCTGTTTTTTTTTTTAAATTATTTCAAGAAACTTCATAAAAACAGTAACATTAACATTGATAACTTTTTAATACTTACTTTTTACTGAATTATGTTGATTTTGAAAGAAATTGCTTAAACACATTCCATTTATTTCGGCTAACTCTTTATTTTAATACATAAAATTTCAATTTATTCTAATACAGAAGTATTTGTCTATTTATTATACGCGAGTTTTGGGATTCAATTAAACACAATAGCCAATTTTAAATTTTGCTTTCATATAAAAATTTAAAACATATCAAAAGAATTTCAATCGTTTCAAAGTTCCATATGCTTCATATCTTGATACCATTTATAATGTAGTCTATTTATTATTACTTATCTGTATATTTATTTATGCAAAAATGAATAATTTCAAAGGTCGTCAAGAGTGCACAAAAATTTTATTTTTCTGTAAATGCATATACAAAAACTGGAAAAAAGACGTTATTTCTTATTAGATTTTAATGCTATAATTAATAATAAATTTTTTGTGAGAGATTCCAGTTTACTTGATAAACAAGTTATTTCGGAATATGCTTGGTATAAAATAAATAATTTAAAAATATAATGACACTTTGGCACATCGTTACAGAGAAGAACAATACTGAAACAGTCTACTCTTGATCAAATCCATGTTGTATATAAAATATATCAAAATTGATTAGGTGAAAACTTATTTTCTGATTGTTTATTACTTAAGAAAACACAAAAATGTTTTTCAGGAAATTAGGTTAAAAACGTATTTCTTTGAATACGTTTTTAACCATAGAAAGGATAAAAAGTCTTTTAGTAAATCAAATTTCTGGTGGGCTTTATCAACTACTATTGGATTCGAAAATGTGTATGGCAGGTTGTTTGATTGGTAAAGTAATAGGGGGAAAATCTAATGGTAAAGCAAATAGCTATAGTTTATTCCGAATTACTTATGTTATTAAAAGCCTAAAGTAAGAATCGGTTCAGGTAGCGAAGAATTATTCAATTAGGGGAGATCGGGGCAACTTCGGCATGCGGGGCAAGTTTGTCAAGCGCTTTTTTTAAAAAACAAATTAAAAAAAAACTTTGATTATAGGTTAGGCAGTTGAGTTTTATTGGTGGCTTGTTGAGAGTAGTGTTTTTATTGTTCTCCAACAAGCGTAGTTGAATTATCAAGCAAATTTTCATTTTCGTTCAATTCCATATAATATTTTTTTTCCATTTATATTGAATTGGCAGGTTTTGTTATAATTCCATGATAACGAAAGTTACTTTTCCTGTTAGAAGGATGTAACTTCAACTTATTCACGTGGCCAGATCGTGGCTTGGCATTCTGTTCTCAGGGTTGTACTTAATGTTTCGAAATCATGACTAGCGGGGTAAGATCGGCAACATAAAGCCACATTAGAAGCAAAGGATAAAAATCAAACAGATGATAAATGAAAACATGTTTGCATTTGTTATTCATGTATATATGTCTTTGAACTTGCATTTCGTTGTAATAATATTAAATGGGTGTTGGATTTGTATTTCTTTGTTTTAATAGTGAATTCCAACTTATACATTGTTAATAACATAATTTTATATACGTGCCTATCTTGCCCCATTACTGTTGCCCCTATACCAGGGGCAACTTTAATAAAAATAATTAAAATAATTACAACTTTACAAAAAGAGAGAAGTTGCCGATCTTGCCCCTATACCCGGGGCAACTTCGTCAATTTCTCTCTTCTTGTAAAGTTGTAATTATTTTAATTATTTTTATGTCCAAACTGATTTTAACCAGATGTATAGTAAGGTAACATTCCAATAGACAATATGCAAAAGGTTTTTTTCAGTTTACAGCAGTATTTATTACACAAAATTTAAGTAAAGCTTAACATGCCGATCTTGCCCCGATCTCCCTTATATATTAATTATAAGAATTATTCAATTCTATATATTAAAAACATTTCAATATAGCTTGCTCTATACGAAATGTTTTTAATTATTTTTATTTAAATTACAATTCTTGAATAGTTATCCAATTTCAAAGTGTGTTATGTAACTGTTAAATGTTCATATTTTTTGTAAATAATTACAAAAGCTACATTTAAAAAATTGCAATGAACCATTCCGTATAAGATTTTAAATTTAAAGAGATTCATATTTTATTCAATAGTAAAAGCAGGTTAGTTGTGTTCGTAATTAATTTTGTTGTCTAGTTATTGTTAAGTTTATGTCGAGTGTTGAGTAGAGAGAAAAATAATTAAAACTTACTTCATATTAAAATGATTTTCTACAATGCAAAGCTGACATTTGTTTTAAAATTAATTTTTACATTTATCGAATTTCAAAGGACTTTTTTAAATGTCAAGTGTTCATACTTTTTTTAAACAATTGCAAAGTATCATTTCGTATAAGATTTTAAATTTAAAGCGATTCATATTTTATTCAATAGTAAAAGCAGGTTAGTTGTGTTCGTAATTAATTTTGTTGTCTAGTTATTGTTAAGTTTATGTCGAGTGTTGAGTAGAGAGAAAAATAATTAAAACTTACTTCATATTAAAATGATTTTCTACAATGCAAAGCTGACATTTGTTTTAAAATTAATTTTTACATTTATCGAATTTCAAAGGACTTTTTTAAATGTCAAGTGTTCATACTTTTTTTAAACAATTGCAAAGTATCATTTCGTATAAGATTTTAAATTTAAACCGATTCATAATTATTTTAATTTTATAACCAACATAGCTGTGCACATAATTACATCTATTGTCTACTTATTGTTAAATATAGTTTGAATGTTAATTGCAGACAAATGTAATTAAAATGTACTTCGATTTAGAATGCACACTACAAAACTGTCATTTGTTTTTAAAACAAGAACGTATTTTCATTAATCGAGTTTTCTCATTAAGAGTTACAAGTATAACACTGTGAAGCATAAGATAACACATGTTTGTCCTTTCAGATTGAGTTACAGTAAAAAAAAAAACACCAGTACATATTTAATGCAGAATAGGAACAAGTGGAAAGTGCTGATTGTATTATAATTAAATTTTTATATTCCAAACTGTTTCTTTGTTTATTTATTAACGTCTTTATTTGTAACAAATATTAGTTCTGCTAAAACAAAAAATTGAGTACGTGCGACATAATTACTTAGTGTTTTTTAAAATATATCGTATATCGTAGAGATAGTTCTTTTTTAAATCTCTTTATACACTTTTCAAAAATAAAAAAATACTATAAATTGTCGTAGAAAATAAATAAGTATATATCGATTATTTAAATCTGGTACACATCTCTCACGAATCTCATTAAAACATAATTTGAAGTTATAAATTCGTTTCCATAACTACAATAGCAATAAACAATTTTCAGTGTACAGTGAAAACTGCTTAGGCGACCACCTGCATTCGACAGGCACCTGTCAAAACGGGCAAAAATTTCTGGCACGGAATAGTTTATCCATAGAGTATTCGTATAAGTTACCTGTATGAAACGACCGCCTGCGTAACGCGACCGCAGGCATCGATTTTTGGTCCGAAACAACATACAACACCTGTAATAAGCGACCACTTTCGCGAATGTATCTGATCTAAACTATTGTAAGAACCCATCCCAGGCACTTCTCCCACTCTTGAAATTAGGTGCAGGTGTTAATAAATTAGTGGAGCAACAAAGGAAATTCATTTCAGTTTGTTGGAAAATGTCCGAAATGCAAAGTGCTGTCGTTAGAAGATCGTATTAAAGTTATTATAACAGCAATTAGCGGCGAAGTTTAACTGTGGAAAAACAAAATTTATTTTACCCTAGACCAGGGGTCGGCAGTTTGTCAAGTGAGAAGAGCCAAATTGTCTTGAAAACAGGATAACAAAAGTACCAGAGAGCCGCATATTAATTTAAATGTGCGAAATACGACACACGACAGAATGTGCGAAATACGACACACGACAGAGACCTCTGGTGGCCGTTTTCGGCATAACGTTACACGGATGGACGGACACACGTTCAATGGGTTACATATATAGATATGCTTCAAATGCTACCACTCTTATGCGACTCATATTGATCAACGCGAGTGTGGTCATATGCGGACAGAGAACAAGTCGAAGTTTGTTCGGCGGCTCTATCTCATAAACTCATAAGTTATAAGGCCGCGGTGAAATGAAGTGAGATGAAATTGGAGTTTATTTCCGAAGAGCCGCAACGTCTATGCAAAGAGCCGCATGCGACTCGCGAGCCGCTAATTCCGACCCCTGCCCTAGACCTACAGTATTTTCTTGGGGTGTAAAATATTGTACACGATACAACTAATCGGCTGATCTCATCGTTTAATAAAATCTAGTTTTATTTATTTATTTTGAAGCTCATATACAGTACATGTGCGGTAAATAGTTTCTGTATCAACCTACCTTATTTCCACGATAGTTTTAGAAAAATAATATCCAAGTAATTTTCCTCAGGCAAAATATTGAAAAAACAATAAACGCATTAATGCAAAAATCAGTTTTACTTCCTTTTTCGATTCCGCGATTGTAATGAAATCGTATAATGAGAAAAAATAATAAAATCGTTTTATTATTAATTAATAATTTTTCTTATTGTACTTAATTAATTAAGAAAATATTAAATATTAAAAAATACAGTATTTTTAAAGTTAAAATAAGATTAAACTAACGAAAACCAAAAGCAAAGTGATGGAGAGATAGGACGCGCTTGTATATTGATGACGTAATACACGTAACTGAGGAGCGAACGAAAAGAACCGAGTCGAATTAATTAAGTCGGAAAAAAGAAAGTGTGCATTATAATCGAGAAAATGCGAGTATTGTATTAATCTTTAAAATATTGGTGTTAAATCTGTCTTATAATATCATGACGACTCCTGTAAATCGGGTTATCCGATAAGAATAAAATACAATACCAATATAGCCCTATCGTTGAAAAAATTCGCTTATTTCTGCTAGCTTCGAGTTTTGCTTAGTAGACATGGCTGAAAAGTGCGCAAAATACGTACGGAAATACGGTATTAAAAAATTATCTGTATTGGACGACCACCTGTCTAAAAGACCACTTTTTGAAGGAACCTTGGGTGGTCGCCATAGACAGGTTTTACTGTATTTATATCATATAAATATCAATAAAGAAAGAATTTCTTGTTGTTGAAGGCATTTTCTGTTTCTTTCACTTTTAAAATATTTCATCTGTGCTATGCGAATAGAATATATATATTATTTTAATATTCATGTATTTATTTAATATAAATATTACCGAAATAAGTAAAGATTTTTTCGCTTTATTAACTTATTTCAATTTATTTGCTACTGTTATTATTAAAATTAAATATACAATAAATTTTAAGTGGAAAATAAACGTTATAAAAAATATTATGTTCTAAAATAGAAAAGATCTTATATTTAACAGGAAACAAGAAAGAAAATATTACAGAAAAATAAAATTGTTATAATAATTTATGTGGTTTAACCTGTAACATTATACTTCTGGAAATCAAAATCATGTACAATCAGACTGTATACAACAGCTTTATAACACGGTTGTCTCAAACAGTGTGTTTATATATGATTTTGATTTCTAAGTATAGTGTTATAGGTGTAATCACAAAATACCATAGGACAATTCGTTTATAATAAGCGATTATGGCATTTGTGGAAATTGGACCACTCTCTCTGCTCTTGTGTCAAACGTCTTCTAATGCAATAATCGCCGATGTTATAAACTAATAGCATATTATTCTATTGTAATAAATGGATGAATTTATAAACATTTGAATGTTGCCACCATGTTTCTCAATAAAATTTTTATTGGGAAGTAAAAATTCACAACTTATATTGTTTAATCAGAATTATAATCGCAAAAATCACGAATTTAACTGAAACAGTATTTACAAATATTAATCGATCAATATATTAAAATTATTTGGAAACAGTTTAAAAAATGAACTGCTTAAAAAATGAACAAACGTATTAAACATGTTCTACAGTACTCCTTCAAGTTTTTAAACATAACGCAGTTTTGATAACTGTTTATGAAATTTTATTGAGAAAAATTTCAGAAAACTCAAAAAGTAAATTATTTTTTCTAATATGTTATTTATACAGATAGCACGGGAGTTACCTGTACATCTATTTAATAATTAACAACATCCTAACAGTATTGTGAGCTTAATACTTTTCTAAATTTAGCACAAATAATTTTTCTGGTGTTTCTAATGTCCGAATTAAAATTAAAATTTGTAATGTCTAAATGATTAAAAATGGTATTATGCTTATCAAAGTTTCAAGAATATTTTATGATAAATCTTAATAATCCCTCAAATCTTTTTAAGAAACTTATGTAAAAGTTGTAAACTACACAACATCTTATCTCACTGACAATTATTTATTAATTGTATCAAACGTACTCAACATGTTCAACAGGCCTCCTTCAAGTTTTTAAACATCACGCAGTTTTGATAACTGTTCTTTTTGTATAAAACAGTTAAAAGCACATTTATTATACAAAATTCTTTAATATATTGAACTATTTGATTCCAAAGAAGTAAACACATTAATATATACATACATTAGACCCCCCCTACAACGCTTAGATACGTTCCACGTTAATCAAATTTTACGTTATAGGAATGATTAAACATCAGAGTTGTCTTATAACACACAGAACGAGACTGCAGCACTTTCAACATGGAATATTTATAACTGGTTAAAACATAAATCAATATACAAAGAATATTGTCACACACAATTTATAATAAATGCCAACATTAAATTCCCGTCACACAATTTATAATAAATGCCAACATTAAATTTAATTTCATTTATTTGTCACAATGTATATGAAAATAGGTTTTTCATATTCATTTACTTTCAATACATATAAAAAGGTACTTATCGTCATAATTTTATAACCAAACAAAAGGAAAATCGAAAAGCCAACCCAAACAATAGAATTTTATATTTAATGGTTTAAAAATAATGAAAATAAAAATTATTTCTATCTTTTTCACTTGCAAAATCAAATAAAAATGATGAATTGAATTTCAAGAATGACAACATAGGAATTACTATCAAAAACCTATATAAACCTGTCAAAGAACACAGATATAATAAAGAGAAATAGGTGTATTGTACGTTAATGATAAATTTGTGAGAGACGAACAGACCCACAATAAAGTGTTATTTTAAATTTTAATTTGGAAAATATAATCGGTTAAATTCGAACGTTTTATCGAGTTAGGCTAAAAGCCATAAAATTTATTTCCCACGGAGTTTGTTCCTTGTTGAGTCGAATCAAGTTAGTCAGGGATGTGTCACCAGGAACTTTTGATGGAGAATCCATATTGGACGTGCGACCGTTAAAGGCCATCACCTGACCTCATGGAAAAAACCCAAGAGAAAAAAAAAAGAGAAAAGAAAACGATCCCGAGGTCAGTCGTCATCCGAAGTCCCTCTACAGAAGTCGTCATTCAAGCCCGCCCAACCAAGTCGTCCTCCAAACCATTAAAACCGTGCCCCAGGATTAAAACCGTAACACCGAATTAAAACCGCGACCAGGATTAAACCCGAGAAAAACATTCGTGCTGGATTAAGCCTCTACACTCCTCCGTGCCTCCACCCCAGTGAACGGACAAGATTCTGATTCAAGATTCAACGACAAGATTCAAAGAACTGTCCCTTCAAGATTCAAAGAACTGTCCATCGACAAGGTATTTATCAACCCGCGATTCGGTTGTAAACTCTCTCTCCGCGGCCTAGTATATTTAAGGACAATAATATGCCGATAGTATTTAGTATCTCTGTGTAGTATTTAGTTCGACTTAATTAAAATCGTTATTTACTTGTTACTATGGAGTCCGAGTAAGTTACTTTAGCGTCTCTCTCCTCACCTCTACTCCGAATCCAAGCGCTTACACGCTACCGCTCGCGAATCTTTAGACGTAACGTCACGATTTCCGAGTCCCCCAGAGACTCGGTGGTGTCAGATTCAGCCCTCCTGACAGGGCGCAAAAGAGGTACCGACCCTACGGTCACAAATTAAGAAAAAGTTAAAACTTGAAAAAGTAACTTTTTTAGCAAAGGTATTAACTATAAAGATGCCACAGTATTACTCAAAACATTCGAATATATCAGGGCTTCTTAAACTATGGGTCGCGACCCCATTTGGGGTCGCTTAGCGAAATCATGGGGTCGCGAGATTTTAATGCAAAATATTGAAAATAATTTGTGAGAGATGAAAATGGCCGCTTTGTGTCACTTCTGGTGCAGCGAAACAACAATTCAGCAACACTCATTGTAGTGTGAACTAGTGTAGTGTTGTCGCTTTTCAGTGTATTCAGTTGTCTCTGTTCTATTGTAACACAAGAGTGAACTGTGGTAGTACACCATTATTGTTTTTGCACATTTGTATATATCTTTATTTTATATATTTTGGGGGGTCGCGAAAAAATCACAATCATAAATGGGGTTGTCAATAAAAAAAAGTTTAAGAAGCCCTGGAATATATAATCGAAAAGATTTATTAAAGAACAGTACATAATATCAATACAATGAAAACTGTTATTGTGAATGCGATTTTTCCCCTTACTTTTTCTTCTTTGGTTTTTTATCTATTTTATTATTTTATTATATTAATTTGTATATATATACAGTCGACCCCCTATAACGTATGTTCCTATAACGGAAATTTCTATAACGTAGCGAAAAAATTGTAACAACATTCGTATAAAGGAGTTCCTAATAAGTTGTTTCCGAATCGTCTCGCGACAAGATTGATAGAATCTGGACCAATAGTAGATGAGCAGCTGAACTACTTTCCTCTGCCCTGCGCCACACTACGGAGTGGCTAAATTGAGTTTGCTATCGTCTGTATAGTAATTTGTATATATATACAGTCGACCCCCTATAACGTATGTTCCTATAACGGAAATTTCTATAACGTAGCGAAAAAATTGTACCAACATTCGTATAAAGGAGTTCCTAATAAGTTGTTTCCGAATCATCTCGCGACAAGATTTATAGAATCTGGACCAATAGTAGATGAGCAGCTGAACTACTTTCCTCTGCCCTGCGCTACACTACGGAGTGGCTAAATTGAGTTTGCTATCGTCTGTTTAGTATTATATATAAATTATATATAAATTAGGTACTGTACATATAATTATATATTAATTATATATAAATTAGGTACTGTATATATAATTATATATTAACTTAATTTATTGTAACTTTATTATAATTATATATATGCTTTTCGCCGCCTGGCGCTACGCTACAGAGATTTTAGGTTAGTAAGTTGAGTTTATTATCGTCTGTACAGTATGTAAATTAGGTACTGCAAGTCTAATACAGCACTAATTTTATACAGTTCTTGTGAAAGAAACATTTCTTATTCAACGGCCATAAAAATTATTTATATTAATGATGAATTAAATCAAGATGAATGAAATCAAGTTATTTTTCTGCGAAAAATTCGTTATCAGAAATCGCCGCCGCCGTTTCGTGTGCTGTTCAGCGATGAAAACAAGCTTTGAGCAAAGGCGTAGTCGAACGGTGCACACTCGGTAAGTAATCCTATAATTTTTTATTTATAGCATAGTTTATACAGATTTTTCCCAAAAAATTATACGTGTTTTGGAAATGCTGAGTGGAATTAGTCTAGAATCGGTTAATTTTATAGAAGAAAACCTTTCAAACAGCTGTAGTCCGTAAACTTCACACCTATCGGGCTGCTATTGGCTCATGTATTTAAACTCTAACAAGTTTGATCAAAAGTAAAATTAAAAATTATCATTGTGTATTTTTAAAAAAAATTTAATTCTAAATGCCTGTCAGTAGTATAGATTGGTTGCACTCTGGAGTATAAAACTAATTTGTATATGAATTTGATATAAAGTAATGATGCAAATTGAATTATATCAAAATAAAGACCAATGTGGTATAGATTATATTTAATTTGTATAGGAATATAATATATAGTAATAATACAAATTGAATTATAAAAAATAAAACGATGACACAACTTAAAAATTATTTGAAAATTGTGCCCTTTGCTGTATAGTTCGTGAGCTAAGTGGTGTATACCCCACAATATATTCTTTGTTCATAGTAACAGAATAAACACGTGTTTCAATCAACAATGTGAGTTTTTTTATCTGTAAAGAAAACGATTGACTCTTTTAAGATTTAACTACTTTTATTTTAAAATTCATATAATTTTCTTCATCAAATTTATTTAATTTTTCCATTATATCATCAACGATGTTACTAATGTCTCAAAGTATATAGATTAGCAAACTGAGAATTTCCAGCGATATACAGGTAAACCCCGTATAACACGGTAGTTACGTTCCAAAAAATTGCTGTGTTATGCAAATCCGTGTTATACAAAACAAAGAAAAGGAGGGTTAGGTTCCAAAAATTAAAAAAACATGATATTATATTTTCATAATTAAGATAAATATCTTTATTAAAATTTTATTAAGTGATACATATTAATATAAATTAAACAATGTTTTCTTCGTCATCACTAAAAGCACTATTAACCGAAATCGTTTTCTTTTTGGCAAGTTATCCTTATCCTCTGAGCATTTTTCTACATTATCCATGCTTTACCTTTTTTAAGTTGTTGTTATACCTTAGAGTGGTTGCTGGGTTATAATACCCTACTATAACATTATTGAAATTCTTTGTCATATGTCATCAAATGTATTCTCTCACATTAATAGATTTCTCGCGTTCTTGTCGAGTGTCTTTTACCATATCAAAATAACACTCTATTTTAATCTAATTTAACTATAAAAATTTTTTACATAAACCATTAAGAGAAATGTTCGAAATTTTTGTAAAAAAATAAGAATTATTTCGTTTCAACCTTGAACATTGTATCCCTCATACACACTAATACTTGTACATTCAAATAAAAAACAACAGATTTTCTTTTAATTTCAACACGTTTCAAAGCTCACTGACTCTTAAAATGCAAAAATATTGGAGATGTTTTTATGACTGATCGCATACTTTACCTCTGTTATATATAACTGCAAAAAAGTAAAAGTAATAATTATAAATATTATGTATTACGTTTTATAAAAAAATAAAATATGAAAATTAAATGACAAACGATTTAAACAGTGAGATTTCTGATTAAATTCGATCTCTTCTCACTAATTACTACTGTTTACTAGTTTACTCTCTTTGGTCAATGATAGGTGAGTGATTATATGAAGAATTGGAAGAAATTCTTCATATAATTAAAAAGTTCTGCTAGAAAAATCGAAACAATTAAAATTTACGATGAGCTTGTAGCCTAATGTTCAGCTGGACAAATATGCTTATGACATCATTTCTATGAAATAAAACAGGATATGTTATTAGTTCGCTCATCCAGCTGTATTAACGCAATTTTACTGGATATCGAGTCTTATGTTTTTATGCTGTTATATACTGACTATCATTAACATTTTAAAAAATTTTAAAATAGTTTATGTTATCATTAGTTGTTTATGTGATGGTGCAGTAATTATGTGAATTAAAGTTGTATTATTGAAATAATTTATATCATTGCAAATTAATTGACAATTTAGTTGCAAAACTAGATCTTCTAATAAAAATATTTTTACTAAGAGCATGTATAAGATAGATTTTTACGATATTTGCTAGTAACTGTGTCAAAGATAGTTTATCATTTAAACTTACGATAATTAATAATGAACATTGAAAATACAACAACAAGATGAAAATTATACGTTACTTTAATTCAATCATCATTAAGGGACAAAAATGTCTATCTCTAGTAGTATTAGACTTAATAAAGATTTTACTCGTATTAGCATTTACGATATTTTCTATAAATCATTTCTATTTTACGCTTTTTGCCATTTCATAATAATATAAAGGGAGTGGCGTGCCGTCATTAGAAGCGGGGAATGAGCCGTTCCCTTGTATTTTCTAAAAAATAAATACATATTAATTTTAATTATATGAAAATAATCGCAAAATATTTTATTATAACCGCATTATGTATCTTATTACAAATTTCTATACTACATGTAAAAAAAGATGAGATTACTATTGTATATTCGAATATTAGTGGCGGAGTTGTGGAGTGGAAACGCTGCATTGTCAGCATCCAAAAAGTCAGATTCACGTACGCGCTTTACAGAGCATCAACCTCACCTGGTTTAGCCGATGGAAGCCTAGGATCTTGGGTAACTGCTACACGTATAACGCATCCAATATTATCCAGGACCGGTTCCGGGCCGTTAGCCGCCTGCCTGGTAGATATTTGGCCGCCCTCGCCCGATTACGTGAATCGCGAGTAGATTTATAACTTAACCCAACAAATAAAAATTTACTGGTATGTTTTTATGATAGTTTTCTGTATACTTGATAGGAGTTTTAAAAAATCCATTAAAATATTTGATACTTTTATTTTGCTCTCTGATTTTATATTACTCACGGATTTCGATGTTATACCAGTGATATTACGATTTCGTACGTCCCATCTTTAAGAAAATGTATAAAAAAATGTGTACAATTCTTGTATAATGTTAAAAAATTAACTGTTATTTTGGTAGCATAATTTACAACTAACTGTAATGAATGAGAGAGATGTGCGAGGTACAGAAAAAGCTCTAGAATTTATTTTCCTTAAATTCACTTTTTATGTATCCGTTTGTCATAAAAATTTGTCTTTCCACTTTTTTTCAAGACTACAAATGTTCCAGTACAAAGTAACTGGTTTCGACTTATTTCAACTTAAGAAGTAGTTAAATAATTAAGCAATTAGGAAAATGGGGACGTAAACAAAACCCTGATGAGAGCTGAAATTTTACTTGAACAAAAGCCTAATCTCTAGCCGAAGACAGTGGGACTGATTTCTTCGAAATATTAGATGTAATAAAGACAGACATTTTTCCAGTTCAACGAGAGTGACCGAAAAGTTGTAAATTTTGGAAATTTCCGTGGACAACACCTGGTCCTAAAACGAATTAGTTAGAGAACAAACGACAGACAATCTATTAAGTTTAACATATTTAGAGTTTTACAGCTATGGTGAGAAACGTTTAAAATTTACAAGAACCCTGTCGCGTCTTTTGAGATATATTAGTGATGTGACAAAAGAGACATTTCACATTGACCGGTATCGACACCCTCGGGATTTGACAGCCAGAGTGCATGTACACACCGCACACCTAGCAGGACCGTCTCTGATTCCACTCCTAGGGAGCTATTTGACTAAGTGGTTAAGATTTAAAGAGTAAAGAATATTTTATGTTATTTTCATGTA
>NW_019386403.1:76016-82061 GCF_000671375.1 Centruroides sculpturatus | reverse complement strand
GGACGAGCAGCCGAACTACTTTCCGCCGTCCAGCGCCACGCTACGGAGAGTTTAGGCGGGTAAATTGAGTTTACTATCGTCTGTACAGAATTATATATAAATTAGGTACTGTACATATAATTATATATTAATTATATATAAATTAGGTACTGTATATATAATTATATATTAACTTAATTTATTGTAACTTTATTATAATTATATATATGCTTTTCGCCGCCTGGCGCTACGCTACAGAGATTTTAGGTTAGTAAGTTGAGTTTATTATCGTCTGTACAGTATGTAAATTAGGTACTGCAAGTCTAATACAGCACTAATTTTATACAGTTCTTGTGAAAGAAACATTTCTTATTCAACGGCCATAAAAATTATTTATATTAATGATGAATTAAATCAAGATGAATGAAATCAAGTTATTTTTCTGCGAAAAATTCGTTATCAGAAATCGCCGCCGCCGTTTCGTGTGCTGTTCAGCGATGAAAACAAGCTTTGAGCAAAGGCGTAGTCGAACGGTGCACACTCGGTAAGTAATCCTATAATTTTTTATTTATAGCATAGTTTATACAGATTTTTCCCAAAAAATTATACGTGTTTTGGAAATGCTGAGTGGAATTAGTCTAGAATCGGTTAATTTTATAGAAGAAAACCTTTCAAACAGCTGTAGTCCGTAAACTTCACACCTATCGGGCTGCTATTGGCTCATGTATTTAAACTCTAACAAGTTTGATCAAAAGTAAAAATTAAAAATTATCATTGTGTATTTTTAAAAAAAATTTAATTCTAAATGCCTGTCAGTAGTATAGATTGGTTGCACTCTGGAGTATAAAACTAATTTGTATATGAATTTGATATAAAGTAATGATGCAAATTGAATTATATCAAAATAAAGACCAATGTGGTATAGATTAATTGCACCCTCTGCTATACAGTCGGTACCGTGAACAAATATTCAATGTTGAAAGAGCTGCAGTCTCTTTCTGTGTGTTGTAAGATAACTCTGATGTGTAAACTCTAACAAGTTTGATCAAAAGTAAAAATTAAAAATTATCATTGTGTATTTTTCTAAAATTTAATTCTAAATGCCTGTTAGTAGTATAGATTGGATGCACTCTGGAGTACAAATCTAATTTGTATATGAATTTGATATAAAGTAATGATGCAAATTGAATTATATCAAAATAAAGACCAATGTGGTATAGATTAATTGCACCCTCTGCTATACAGTCGGTACCGTGAACAAATATTCAATGTTGAAAGAGCTGCAGTCTCTTTNCATTTCCATGCATTTCGAAGATTGACAAAGTAGAGTAAAAATTGTTATGAATCTGTAAAGAATAACAACATTCTGTTCAGCGAAAAACATAAAATTTGTTTAAATTTATTTTAAGAATTTAAGAAAACTCTTTTTTTATGAAATTAGTTAGCAGTATTTTTATGAAATTAGTTAGCATTTGTTCTACATGTACTTTTACATGACCCAATAACGTTGAAAGCAAAAAAAACACAAGTACCTGTAGTGTATAAATTTCAGACTAGTGCGGCAAGAAACAAAATCAAACATCAAACAATAATCTCAGTATTTCGTAAATAATTTAACAAATTTAATATCAAAAAGAATTGAAAGAGCTCGCACAGAAATCATTAGCATTGTAACGGTTATCTTCATTCGGAGTACGTGTCCTAGAGTACTTACCGATTAATATTTAGGTTGAAAATTCAGCAACAAGTCGATTAACTGCCCCTGCAAAATTTGGTAGCACAGTCTGTTATAATATGTTATTTGAAAACTTTTATATTTTTATTTAGAATGGCAAAAGGCTTAAATTTAGGGCGAGGATAGGCTTTATAAAAAAACTAGCTGTTACCCGCGGCTTTGCCCGCGCAGATTTTGCAATCTGATAGAATCCTCCTTCAGTACTTAATTAAGATTACGATTCTCAATCATTAGTTTTTAGTAATTTGGTAAAATTACTAAATTTTGTTTGTTTCAAAACTATGGACCGCTAATGCATTTAAATTCATGTTTCAAATATTATTAAATTCAAAATAGATACGATAAATCTGAGGTTTTTTACGAAACATAAATCCTGTTATCTGAAAATTCCTGAAGTATAAATACCTACAGACATATAATAGAGTTTCAGTTATTCCAGTAGTTATTTGTAAACCAAGTTTGTGGTACCACGTCTAAGCCCCTTTCGAGGCTGAGTTTTTAAGACTTAAGCCTCTCCCTTTCCCTCCCGCGGTGAAATTTCCAAAAATGCCTTTTTAGTATGCATTCTGATGGGGTACCCTAACTCTACCAAATTTCAATGTTTCAGATTCAGCGGTTTGCTCTGGGCGATAATGAATCAATCTGTCAGTCAGTCAGTCAGGAGATGTAATTTTTTGTATATAGATTGTAAATGCTAATAATAAGTAAAATTGTTATTAAGTCTGGCTCTACTAGAGATTCTGACAATTTCCTTAATCTTTCCATCTTTTCGACCTTTCACTACCAAAATTGAACAGCATCAACTTCGCGAATAAGCAAATCTCCTTGTATAATTTAACAAAACTTTTGACAAAAAGTACAACAGTTATTAAGTTTCAAAGAGGGTGAACAAAATCGTGCTACACAGAATCACACACAGTAAGACAAAGGCATAAACATCTATAATGTACATGCATACTTCTCCAGATTTTTAACCAATTGCCATACTTTTCTTCTGCTATACATAACATCTGTAAAAGTAAAAATTTCCTTAACTACTCTGTCACCTATGTGAAGATATTTCTTATATGTCAAGTTTTATAAGAATGTTTTNGATTTTTCGCTTTTTGCCATTTCATAATAATATAAAGGGAGTGGCGTGCCGTCATTAGAAGCGGGGAATGAGCCGTTCCCTTGTATTTTCTAAAAAATAAATACATATTAATTTTAATTATATAAAAATAATCGCAAAATATTTTATTATAACCGCATTATGTATCTTATTACAAATTTCTATACTACATGTAAAAAAAGATGAGATTACTATTGTATATTCGAATATTAGTGGCGGAGTTGTGGAGTGGAAACGCTGCATTGTCAGCATCCAAAAAGTCAGATTCACGTACGCGCTTTACAGAGCATCAACCTCACCTGGTTTAGCCAATGGAAGCCTAGGATCTTGGGTAACTGCTACACGTATAACGCATCCAATATTATCCAGGACCGGTTCCGGGCCGTTAGCCGCCTGCCTGCTAGATATTTGGCCGCCCTCGCCCGATTACGTGAATCGCGAGTAGATTTATAACTTAACCCAACAAATAAAAATTTACTGGTATGTTTTTATGATAGTTTTCTGTATACTTGATAGGAGTTTTAAAAAATCCATTAAAATATTTGATACTTTTATTTTGCTCTCTGATTTTATATTACTCACGGATTTCGATGTTATACCAGTGATATTACGATTTCGTACGTCCCATCTTTAAGAAAATGTATAAAAAAATGTGTACAATTCTTGTATAATGTTAAAAAATTAACTGTTATTTTGGTAGCATAATTTACAACTAACTGTAATGAATGAGAGAGATGTGCGAGGTACAGAAAAAGCTCTAGAATTTATTTTCCTTAAATTCACTTTTTATGTATCCGTTTGTCATAAAAATTTGTCTTTCCACTTTTTTTCAAGACTACAAATATTCCAGTACAAAGTAACTGGTTTCGACTTATTTCAACTTAAGAAGTAGTTAAATAATTAAGCAATTAGGAAAATGGGGACGTAAACAAAACCCTGATGAGAGCTGAAATTTTACTTGAACAAAAGCCTAATCTCTAGCCGAAGACAGTGGGACTGATTTCTTCGAAATATTAGATGTAATAAAGACAGACATTTTTCCAGTTCAACGAGAGTGACCGAAAAGTTGTAAATTTTGGAAATTTCCGTGGACAACACCTGGTCCTAAAACGAATTAGTTAGAAANTTTCCTTAACTACTCTGATACCTATGTGAAGATATTTCTTATATGTCAAGTTTTATAAAAATGTTTTTTTTTAATTTAAGTTGCAAATTATATCTTATAAACTTGTTTTACATAGATTTTACTTTATTTGTTTCATTGTACTGTACATTGTACTGAGCTATCGTTGGCTTTTACACATAAATCAAAAATTAGTTTTTGAGTTTTTCAATTGAAGTTACTCGAATGCGAATGATAAGTATATTTGTAAAGTTCATTAAATTGATCAGTTAATACAACGCAAGATATGAGCGATGTGAGAAGAAGACCCTTTCGAACAAGAATTTCTATGAGTAAACTGTCCTTTGTTTAGTTTTTTGACGGTGAAAAATGTTTGAAAAATGCACATGGCCAGCTTTTTGTCATTCATGAACCATCGACGAAAAACTAGTATTGAGATGTTTTATAGAATTGGCCACTGGTTGAAACCTACATGTATTTGCAAACCTACAAATTATTGATTTAGAATAATTAGAAAATATACATAATATGGAATTATATCACTTTATTATTAAAATTTGAGAATTCTGCTCTATTCAGAAAGTTCCGTTTTATTGTGCAAACAGCTTTTTGTTTTTAGTACAGTGTTTCATTTAATACGCCTACATAAGTTTTTTCTGAAAGCCAAGACTTGTAGTCATTGTATGGATTGAACAAAGAAAACAGTAAGCCGAATCTTTTAACCGTTTATTTACTTTCCCAAATGCATCACATTGTTCATCATTACATTACTTTAACATTGCTTTGTTGATAATATACATTAAAACAAATTTTACTTGTGCATTTTTTCCTGTTCAGATTTAAGTTCAATTAGTTTTTTTTCTATTTAACAATGTTTAATAAGTTTCGAAAAAGCATCGTGACAAAATACTTATAAAATGAAAGTAAATTGTAAATCTGTTTGCTAAAGTTTTACCGAATTTAAAAGGGTGTTTAATCTTATATACCAATTAAACTTGTGTAACAATTTATTTTTTAGATTTCTTTAAAACTGTTTTTTGGAAAGAAAATCAATAACTATTAATCTCTCAAATAATATTTTCATAAAACATTATTTAAATGACAGCGATTAATAACTATTTATGTAAATGCATGTTTACCGATATATAAAAACAATAGGCTTTTATAAATTCACAACAAGAATCAAATGTGAGTTTAGCAATTTAGAAAATCAGTTATTAAAAACATTTTTGACGAATAGTAAAAAACAGTATATAATTACATTAAATTTTAATTTTTATTTCCATATAGAATTAGAAGATTAATAGATGCTGGTGTATACGAAAAATTGAAACAGAGAGATTTGCCTGCAAAGAGTAGCAACAACAAAGATACATATCATCCACTTAATATCGAAGACATTAGCAGCCCTTTGATATTAGGTTGGGGAAAAAGAAATCCATTATTTTTACGTTCATTTCAAGTCTTTATTTAACATGGTTTCGGTTGTTCGACTTGGATCAAATATGCACCGTTTTGTTTTATAATTTGTTGCCATTTTAAAGGTAACTTCATAATTCCTCTCTCGTAGAAGCCCTGCTCCCTATTGGCGAAAAACTTGACTAAGTGATTTTCGCAATCCTCTCTTGATGCCAATTTCTTATCACCGAGGAAATTTTGTAATGATAAAAAAAGATGGTAATCGCTTGGTGCCAGGTCTGGACTATAAGGTGGATGCATCAAAACTTCCCAACCAAGCTCCTGGAATTTCTGGCGAGTCACTATAGATGTGTGTGGCCTGGCGTTGTTGTGATGAAGTACAACACCTCTTCTGTTAGCCAATTCTGGCTGCTTCTGATCAATCGCTAGCTTCAAACGGTCCAATTGTTGACAGTAGAGGTCCGAATTTAGTGTTTGGCCATATGGAAGCAGCTCATAGTAGATGATTCCTTTCCAGTCCCGCCAAATGCACAGCAAAACCTTCCTGGCTGTTAGTCCTGGTTTAGCCACCGTTTGAGCCGCTTCACCACACTGACCACGATCGTTATCGCACAATATTGCCATATGTAACCCATTTCTCATCCCCAGTCACCATCCGTTTAAGAAATGGGTCGATTT
>NW_019386403.1:63834-70354 GCF_000671375.1 Centruroides sculpturatus | reverse complement strand
GCGTGGCATCTTACGGAGAGTCGGACAAAACATGGTTCGTCGTTGCACATTATGTAACGAAGTTGGTGGTCGTCACACTGAACATTTACTCTAAAGTAGTGCAGCCACTGATTCGATGTACAGTTTGATTGTACTCTATTGTTTTGTCAATAAAACTTGTCATAAATACTGTATTCTGCTGTTTCATTCAGCATACCGACTTCATAGAACGTGCAAAGTGCAGTAGAAACTTTATACGTATCTCATTTCCGGCTGTAGGTTCCTTATATCAAAACGTTCAAAATTTCATTCTCTACAATCCCCAAATTTTTAAAACGTCATTCTGATATACCATGTGCATGTATATACATATATTACAAACTTATTTCATTAGTAAAAGTGCATAGTTGCAAAATAATTCATTTTTACTGTTTGGGCTACGAACAGTTCAAATCTGCTACTTTTGGAGCACAACCACGCTACTTTTTAACCTTCAGATCCGGCAACACTGGTTCGAAAATACGGAAAAGCGCGGGAAATCGTATGTCGAACGATTTTATCCCGACAACTATCAATTTATTTCGGCTAATTTTATCTGTATTAGAACTGAAACCCAAAAGTCGCGTATAAAAAAACCATTTGTCTTTTTTTAATATGCGACTTTTGGGTTTAAATTATACACAACAGTCTGCCAATTTAAAATTTCTCTTTCGTATAAAAATATAAAACATATCAACAGAAATTCAATAGCTTCAAAGTTTTATATGCTTTATATATTGATACCATTTATATTGTAGTTTATTTGTTATTACTTACCTGTATATTTATTCATGCAAAAATTAATAATATCAAATATTAAATTAATAATAGATATGTAATAGTGATCTGATGCACTTTGGTGTAGATTTTATTTTAAGCATAAAAATACTCGTAAAGAAGTAATAAAATTTGAGATATATTCTTTCAGATATATGATTCGATACTGAAGTGAATGGTTTAGGTCATCAAGCGTCTGCACGAAAATTTAATTTTTTCGTGGATGCATATAGAAGAACGAGAAAAAAATTTCGTTTTTCTTATTGGATTTTATTGCTCTCGGATTCGAGTTTACCTGATGAACAAGGTATTTTCTCTTATTCTTGGTATAAAATAAAGGATGTAAAAATATAATGACATGTTGGCATCTTATGCAAAGACTACACCATCATGAATAATGAAAGAAGCTACCTATGATCAAATGAATGTTGTATGTAAAATATGTCAAAATACATATCGTCTGAAGTTTATTATTTTAGAAGTGGGCTTTCTCAACTTTTTTGGGTTCATAATTGTTTATGGCAGGTTGTTTGATTGGTAAAGTAATATTTAAAAAATTAATGGTAAAGCAAATGGCTATAGTTTATTCCGAATTACTGATGAGTTCTCAAAAGCCTAAAATGAAAATCGATTCTAATAGCGAATAATTATTCAATTGATTTTATGATATCAAAGATTATATTCGTGCTTTCAAAGATCCTATTAGAGAATTTGTTGTAACAAACAAAATAGAAAAAAAACAAAATCTCACTCTGAAAAAAAATCTGTTAATGGTGAATTTATTATACAAATAACAATATCTTTACCTCAATTGTACCAAAGATATAAGTGAGGTACGGATGGAATTTTAAAGTACAATTAACACTCGATAGTAAGCCTGTTTTGAGTCCCGCATAGTAGAGTTAATTTCGTATGTAATAAGAGGGAAAAAACTACATTTGCTGTTGTTGGTTATGACGAAGTTTCTGACTGTTTAAAGAAAATAAACGTTTTTAATTAAAGAGTGAATTATAAACATAAGTTTTGTAACGTTACCCAGAAAAACACAGTCTCAACCCATACCAGTCGAGAATTCAAAAACAATTTGCCCTTTGAAACTATTTTTCTCTATCATAAAAGTCAACAAGGAAAATGAACAGTGTCTTAAAGTTATATAGAAAACAAATAATCGACTTAACCTGTGGCATTAATTACGATAATCTTAAAATTTTCTCAGAAAATGAAATCCGTACTAAATTTCAATTAATCAGTCAATGCATTCTTTACTGTTTAAACTTTAGTTCGTTGCAAATGGATTATATAAAGTTATAGAAATAAAATAATAAATTAAAACAAGATATTACAAAATCAGTGATACACAAAACTGAAGTTAGTACAATTTAATAAATTAATGTTGCCTAGTATAAGATAATACAAATAAAATACACAATAACAATCGATATTTCATAAACGGGGTAAATTGATTATATCTTAACAAGTTTTAATCTTAGGAAATGCATTAGCTAAATTTTATATAGCTGCTAGCATAAAATTATATACAATGAAAAAATACCTGTGTTCAAGTTTTATACAATTGCATACTACAGTTACTACAATATTGTTCAGAATTTATTATTAGACTACTAGTATACGTCAAAATATAATTTTCACCACATCGCACTTTCAGTATTAAATGTTTTACATTATAGTTTATGTTCGTAAACAAATAATACTCACAAATAAAAGTTGTTTTAACAATACGATATAATTGAAAATGTTTGTTTTTTTAGCAAAGACAAATTTCTTGTATGGTTTGTTCACAACAAACTCTTAGAATTAACGTTTGATAGCTTTCGATTAAATAAGGATCTTGAGGCAGCCATTAGAAATAGTAAACAGTGTCGTTCTAGCAAATTTTTCAACGCAAGCGACCAATTATATATAGAATTATCCATCATTGAAGACAATTTATACAGTCCTGTCTAACACTCTTTTTTCCTCTTCATTTCTTTACTGTAAAGAACATCTATTGCTCTCTGATATTTGTACAAGTTCAGTATTATTTCTTTTGTTTTTCTAATCTATTCTTTTCATTCCAAATTATTTATCAACCTATATTTTTGTCTTTTTTTTCAGAGTTCACCTGTCTCCATTTTTTTCTTTTATTCATTTACTTTATTCAAACTATTCAGATAAACTGTATCTGAAGGTTTGCGAAATCATTTTTTCCTTACTCATTACTCTGCCGTGTCAGGAATCTTTTCCTATATTCTTATCGACAATTCATTTAATCCTACTGCATCCTCTTAATCTATTTCTTTGACCACAAACTAATCTGAATATTTCACTATACATTTAAAAAAATTTAAAATCCCACTTTTTATTTCTCATGTTATGCGTTGTGGTTTGCACAAGAATTGATGTTCACATTGTTGATATCTACTGTGTCATTTTTTAATAATTAGTATAGTTTATTTAGTATCTGTTTTTTTTTTTTCTCACGAACTTTTCACGTATACAATTTTATCTTATGTATGTGAAACCATATGTTAACTGTATTTTATACGTTCAATCTTATTGGTTATCAGATGAAGCAACAAGGCTGTGAAGAAGTGAAGAAACTTACTTCNATAAAAATCACTGGAGTACCTGTGAGTTTAGTGTTTAATATATTTATTTATTTTCAAAAATATTGTTATAAAATGTTTCTAATTTCCATTTTTTAATATATTTAGTTTCCGTCTTATTTAAAAGTGAAGAAAATTAATAACACTGTAGTCTTTGATGGTATCGATTTTAAATTTTTAAGTTTAGTCATTCAAAATTTGAAAAATGCTCAGTAAGTAAATTTATTTTATTTTTATATATAAAGACATAATATTATACAATATTTATAAAATATTGTACATTGATATGAAATTATTGAACCTGTTGAGAAAGTATTTGGAATTAAATTAGACAATGGCACGTGGAATGGTGTAATTGGAAGAATACAAAGAAAAGTATGAATAACAATAACAGTTCAATTGAATTTGTGAAATTAATTATGTTTACAATATTTTATTTATATTTATAAGGAAGCCGATCTCGGTGTAAACTCGATATATGCGACTTACGAAAGATTTCAAGTATTGAAATTTACAGCTTCTGTTGATACTAGTAGAATTTTATTTGTTGTTTCTGGACCCAAACAACTGTCAAAACTAACGACGGTATGAATAACAATAACAGTTCAATTGAATTTGTGAGCTTAATTATGTTTACAACATTTTATTTATATTTATAAGGAAGCCGATCTCGGTGTAAACTCGATATATGCGACTTACGAANGTGATATTACCTGATTATTCTCGATTTTACTGAAACAACAACGTGACAGGAAGACCTGTTACAAGAACATAAATGCACGACTTACTCCGAACATTGAATATTTATTTTTACAAATATAATTGAATCAAGGTTTCTTTCTTTTATAAATTTCAAATTATGCTAAAGACACAGCAACAAATCTACCAAGAGAAAACAACTTCCAGGAGTTCGTGTGAAAAACTGTTTCTATATAAAAGTTGGAAACGTTAAGAAACTCGAAACATCTTTATGTGGCTAGGTGTTACTAAAGTAAAACTCCTATCTCATGTTTAGTGAATTAATCGTCTCTCCAGTAATGTGTTGTTTTACAGAAAAACAATGTATACTAAATGCTAATTAACTAANATTTATATTTATAAGGAAGCCGATCTCGGTGTAAATTCGATATATGCGACTTACGAAAGATTTAAAGTATTGAAATTTACAGCTTCTGTTGATACTAGTAGAATTCTATTTGTTGTTTCTGGACCTAAACAACTGTCAAAACTAACGACGATAATCAGGCCATTTTCATTTGAAGTGAGTAAACTTTTGTTATATTATTTATCTTTGATAGAATTACATTTCCAAAATGCACCCTTCCATGAAAGAAACAAAATTCGTTTGAACGAAGATGTTTCAGTTGGTAAATTATTTAAAAAATGTCTGGAGTCGTCATTCTCTACCCACATCCGTATTATAGTTTTGTCCAAATCCACAAAGATTTTGTTTATAGAATTAAAATAAAATAAAAATTCATACTATCTATGAAAAATATNTTGAATTTGTGAGCTTAATTATGTTTACAATATTTTATTTATATTTATAAGGAAGCCGATCTCGGTGTAAATTCGATATATGCGACTTACGAAAGATTTAAAGTATTGAAATTTACAGCTTCTGTTGATACTAGTAGAATTCTATTTGTTGTTTCTGGACCTAAACAACTGTCAAAACTAACGACGATAATCAGGCCATTTTCATTTGAAGTGAGTAAACTTTTGTTATATTATTTATCTTTGATAGAATTACATTTCCAAAATGCACCCTTCCATGAAAGAAACAAAATTCGTTTGAACGAAGATGTTTCAGTTGGTAAATTATTTAAAAAATGTCTGGAGTCGTCATTCTCTACCCACATCCGTATTATAGTTTTGTCCAAATCCACAAAGATTTTGTTTATAGAATTAAAATAAAATAAAAATTCATATTATGTTCGAAAAATATCCAATGTTAGATTTTTTTTACTAATACAAAAAATTTTAAAACATTTACAATATTAATGAGCAATCGCGTTTTTATTTACAATTTAAGCTATTATAGCGTATATATCGTGTTTACATACTGCTGTCTCCAATAAGCATATAAAAACTTCCGATTTATATTGGAAGTTGCATTACTTCAATACAAAAAAAAATTTTTTTGAAAAAAACGCTTGATATACAGCGGTAAAAAACTAATTTCAGGTNCAAATAACTCCAATAAAACAGTAATATTTCTAAATTTTGCACTACTGATTACTGAACTTTTTAATACTTACTTATTACTGAATTATGTTAAATTTAAAACGAAATTCCTTAATTAAACACTGTAGTAAAATTCAAAACGATACGAGAGGTTACAGAATTTCCACGAAAACGTTTATATTACGAGTAAAACGTACATACAGCTACAAAAGTTCACAAACAACAATTACAATACGTCAGGTGTAACAAAGTTCAAATACTTTTAATCCACCACAATAGGTCTGTCGAAAAGGACACCTTGCGACGAACTCCTTCAAACGTTAGTTACCGCACAGCGAGACAAAACAATATTCTAGGCAAGCTTAGGTGAAGCTAGACGAACGTGAGTTCCCTTGATGTGTCGTAGGCGAACTAAACTTCCCGCCTAAACTCAATCCTTTTATACGGTTGAGGCAAATGGAATTCCACTAATCAGCGCTTATTAGCGCTATCGGACGTCCGCTGGTCGTACGATGTCTTGCAGCCAATCCGCGGTCGAGTTTCCAAAGTTGCCTGATCGGCGTTCCCATGGTGACAACTGTCATTCGTTCGAAACAGTGATGCCAGATTGGGCTACAAGTAGCGGATTGGGCTACTTTTTAAGTGCCCTCGCTACAAAAATTTCAAATTGGGCGACACGCTACTTTTTGGGCTAGTGATAATTATCTTCAGGCTACAAATCTTAAAAATACTCTACTTTTTTATTTTCATATATAAAATTGCAAAACGCTTATTGTATTATACAAAAGTAATAAAGTTTTATTTAATTTCATTACACTTAAGTATATAAATAAAGTTGCAACGTTTAACAAAGATTAAGATACTTTGCTTTCGTTTTCCATCAGTCGTTCGCTCCAGTAGACAATCCACAACTTCACAAGCACGGAGGCGAC
>NW_019386403.1:20511-63699 GCF_000671375.1 Centruroides sculpturatus | reverse complement strand
AGAGAAAGGCCAAAAGATAAAAAGTAGTGAGAAAGGTTAAATAGACCTTCTGTTATGCAAATATTGACCCTTAATTTTCCAACCTTCCTTACTACAGGCCTTTCTCTTCTTTTCTCAAATTTGGGTCTATAATCCTTTGAGTTCCAACTCCAACATTATTTAGTATTCCTTCCAGCATTGTAAGATTTAGCTACACTTTTTTAGTTTGGCGTAAAAATTATCATTTGGCGCATTGATTACTTACTGGGCTACATATTATTTATAAATATATTAGTCGAATAAAAATGTACTTTAAAATGGTGTTTCGTCGTTTTTTTTATTAATTAGATACCCAAATAAAATAAATATTTGTGTTTTTCAAATAAATTTTTTTTGTCTCCTTTATAATAAATGAATTTATCTATTTCTAAGTAAAAATTGAAAGTGTCTGTAGAAGTAATTTTTTAAAATATCCTTTTTCGTAATAAAGTTTTAGTACTTATTACTATAATCTAGACATGTTAATCCTTAAATATACTTGTATACTTAAGGATTAGGTCGCAAATATATTGTATATACTTGTGGCCCAAAACGCCATGACTCCTTCCAAAGTGGCCCAGAGGAACAAAAAGGTTGGACAACCCTGGGCTACATTTTCATCGAAGTGTGTGAATAGTAAAAAGTTTGGATGTGTCGTATGAAATGCTTTGATGATTTTATGAGGACTGCGAATTTTCACCATTAAATTGATCTTAATTCATTTCTCTTTACTCAGCTTTAATTTTTAACGTTATTCAGTTAGGTAAAGGTATATGAAGAATTTTTGACCCTGCTAACTGATATCTTAAAAAAGATTATTATCTTAAATTTTTAGTAGAAATTAATACATTACTCCTCTCTTTCTGTATGCAGAATGGCAATTAAATTGTCATTCATAAAAATCTGTCAGTTCTTTTACATTGCTTCTAGAAAAGCATCAAACAATAGGGTGCTTTACAAAACTATAAAACCGATAAAAATTGATCTTTTCAGATCATTCACTAATAGATATAAAATGGTTTTTTACCGTAATAAACTTCCTGAAATTTTAGAAAACTTCAGCATCTAATTCGTGGCTGACTGCGGAACAGCAGTGAAGTCAATTTACATACTGCCACATAAGTATAGAACCGCAATACATCTTTCCAAGTTTGAAGTATGAAACCTTTTTCCATAATGCCTCGTGGTACCCATTTAACATACTTCGATAAAGGATAAACTGTAGGTGTAAAAAGCGCAGGTTGAAGTCATCAGGCAGTAGCAAACAACATCAAGCGTTCGAGAAACGTAATTGAGCATTATTTGTCAAATCCTGCAAATTATGGACCAAAGCGTAGAAGTGGACGAACTTCAAAGCTTACTCTGCGAGAGCACAGATGAATTTTTAAATTAGTGCAGCGTCTAATTTCCGTGTCAACGTGTCAAATTCAAGATGATTTGGGTATTAAAGTATTGTTCATTGCTAAACCGTTATAATGATTTACACAACGACAACATTGTGCTCGTAAGCCAGAGCACGAAGCTGTCCCAACTCGATTTTGCTAGGAAAAATATGGCCAATCAGTGGAATAAAGTAAGCTTTTTGTCTCTTTTAGTCCTATCACGCTAGCACAAAAATAAAAACCTCTTTGTGGTAAAGGTAATCTTTTGAGAAAAAAAATTTCATTTTTACGGGCCAGATTGTTTAGCATTCAGCTGGCGTGATTTACGAAAAGAGCCCAAATACTTTACGTGAAAACTTCGGAAGTGTGAGTTATATGATTTCGGGTTCTTTTTCTGCATAGTGAAGACTGCATTTGGCATTCGTTACCTAACGCATGAGCAGTGCTGACTTCCAAAATTATCTGGAAAACAAATTTTTGCTATACAAAAGTATATTCAGAAGAATTCCTGTTATTTTCTGACCGCATCTATTTATGTAACAAGAGATAAAAAAACAATGCTTTGAAAATAAACGGATTGCCAAAATTCGTTCTTCTGAATGTAACTCTATATAAATCGTTTGGGAGATTTTGAGAGGCAGAATTTATGACCAAAATCGTCAGTATGCCTGCGTTGAACACTTAAAGTAAGCAATTCTCATTGCCTGAAACTTCCTTGAGACCTCGAGGATAAAAAACTTTGTTGATTGCATACCAAATCGCATTTTCGATGTTATTAGTAAAAAATATCCGCAAATAAGTTACTAAATTAGAATATTTAACTATATTATTTAATGCTTTTTACATTCATTTACTAGTCGATTCTATGCATTTGTGGTTCTTAAAATCAATTGTTTTTACAATTTCTACTGCTTGCTGCAATATATAAAACAATGAGTTTAGAAAAATTATGTTTTGATAAATCCTACGCAATGTGTGTAAGGTAGCTACATCATATTTTTAACGCCTAACCTTCGTATGGTAAATTTGCAACGGTTCTACACTTTTGTGAAGCATCTTATTAGTTGATACTAATAAATCCTTAGTGAAAAAAATTAAATTAAACAAAGGAAAAAAATGTAAACTCCGGATTTGTATTCTACTTTACAAATCTTTGAAATTCAAGGAAAACTTTAAAATATCAATTTATAATTATTTAGAAGTAATACAGTAGAGCGTCGATTATCCGAAAGAATTTCAGTCGTCAAATCTAAATTTTCGCCAGTGCTATGGCGCTGCAACCTTTGGTGTTGAAACTGGATGATTGAAACTTCAACAGACACTGTTATAGCCAACAAAAATTTTTATTTTAAGCAAAAAGAAGGAACACTACAACTTCACACGTCTGAAGAAAAACAAAAAAGAGGCGGGGGAAAAAGTAGGGGGAGTCCACAGCAAAAACGATCAGTGTTGCCATTAATTGACAGATCATGAAAATGTTAATATTTTTATTTTCCAACACTTTCCCTCATTGAATGATCTGTTGATGTTGAATACCCATTTTTTTACAAAGTAATTCAAGTCTCTGTTTCTGAAGTGGCTTTTTCACTATGTCAGCCACCTGGAACTCTGTGTCTACTTTCTTTACCACAATGGTTCCATCAGTAACTAGTTCACGAACAAAGATATGTCTCGTTTTAATATGTATAGTACGGCGATGATATTCTGGGTTTTGTGCCAATCTTATTGCTGCTTCATTGTCAATTTGTAGCTCTGGAGGCTGTTTGAGTTCTGTGATATCCTTCAACAATCGCTTCAGCCATACTATTTCACGTGCTGCTTCACCTGCAGCCACCACTTCTGCTTCTGTAGTAAATATTGCAACTGAACTTTGTCTTTGACTAAGCCAAGTGATTGCTACGCCGGAATAAATACAAACAACTCCGGAAGTAGAACGTCCAGTCACCAAATCTCCACCATGATCAGCATCACTGTATGCCTCAAGGATTCCCTTTTTATATCCTTTCTTATAGAGTATTCCATAATCAAGTGTACCTTTCAGATAACGGAAAATCCTTTTAACATTTATCTAATTTTCATTAGTATAAGTTTCAAATGATCTTGAAGCAACTCCCACTGCATAACCAATATCAGGGCGTGTACCAACCATCAGGTACATAAGAGCGCCTATTGCTTGACGATATGGTTTATCCTCTATGTGTTCATTATTCTCACAGGAACCTACTTTCCCTGATTTATTGCTTTCATTAATTATTGGCGTTGATACAATTCTGCAATATTGCATGCCAAAACGCTCAAGAATTCTTTCAGTATAGGACTTTTGATTTACAAAAATTGATCCATCACTTTGTCTGTGAATTTCTAAACCTAAGAAATAGGTAGCAGGTCTAGAGACAATCTTGAACTCACTTTTTAACTGCTCTATAAACTCTGCTGATTCCTGAGGATCTGTTGCCGCCACCAAACCATCATCTACGTACAAGGTTAGCGAAAGTTTATTTCGACCTCTTTTTCTTATTGTGAAATCCGCGATTTTTACGCCGATGTCGGAAAAATCTTTGTAAATAACTCCGATAAAAAAAACCCACTGTTGGTGAGAAGTATATCAGAGATCACCGATTGTTTTCACATTATGGTGGGAAAGTTGACAGTTAGTTGATCGGAATGCACCGTAAATGTCAACTGAAGTCGATCACGTGACTCATTTCCCACGAATAACGTATAAAAGCTCGAGTCCCCGAAAGCTCCGGGCGACCCCTCGGAAGTTATACTTGGTAGATGTGCCATATTTGTTTCCATACTCCGGACCGAAAGGACATACGACCAACCAGCCATTTGAACTTCCATCGCCATTAACGAACAAATTCAACGAATGCATATTAGACATATCAGCAGAGAGGTATTTGTACTTTTTAGAGCTTTGTGAACTCTCTTTCAGACTAGCAGGTAAAGCTATTAGAGCGTCCCTTTTGTACAGTGAACTTATTTAATCGCATTTAACCTATGTATCCTAGCTTAGTTATATAAATAAATGCTTGTTTAGTTTTTAAACCTGTCTCCTGTCTCTGAAGGACATCTGCCGACTTACCGACGCACTCCCCACTCAAATTTTTGCCCTCCTAGCCATCCGACAAGCCGAGAACGGGTTTTACCAACCTGTTGCAGAGTAAGTGGTCATTTGGGATGAGCCCAGTTGCCCACTGCTAATCACACATTATGAACAGGCAAGGATCTGCATTACTCCTTTGGAAGCCCAATTTCAAAAGATAGTCTCCAAATCTCTTGTTCCAACATCGTGAAGCTTGTTTAAGTCCATAAAGACTTCGTTTTAATTTACAGACTCTATTTGAACTATCACTAAACCCCTCTGGCTGTTCCATGTAAATGTCCTCGTCTATTTTACCATATAGGAAAGCTGTTGAGACATCAAATTGTGTTAGAGACATATTTTTATTTGCTGCAACAGTTAAAAGTGCTGTAATTGTTCCTAACTTAGCAACAGGGCTGAATGTTTGATCAATATCCTTTCCTTTTCTTTGAGAGAATCCCTTCGCTACCAGTCTTGCCTTAAACTTGTCTATCGAACCATCTGGATTGGTCTTTGTTTTAAATACCCATTTGCATGGAATTGCTTTTCTTCCATCTGGTAACTCTTCAAGGGTCCATGTCTCATTATCTTTTAAGGATTTTATTTCACAATTCATAGCACTTAACCATTTCTCTCGGTTTTCACAAGTAATTGCCTCTGTATAAGTATTCGGATCTTCAAAGGCATTTGAGATCGCTGACATAACATAGTCATCAAATCTTCTGGGACGTATAAGCTCTGAACGATCCCGTAGAGTCATTTGTTGTGTTGCCTCTTTGCTCTGAACTTCATCTTGGAAACTCAAATCTTCTTTTTCAGCATTCAGATAACTATCGTCTTCTTGTAAGCTATCAGGCTTCATGATTATTTCTGGATGAGGTATATTCAAGTTATCATTTTTAACTATCAAGGATTCTTCTTGAAAAGTGACATCTCTCGAACGAATGAGCTTGTTATTTTCTTTGTCCCAAATGCGATAACCATCATCATTATCATATCCTATCAAGATACCTTTCTGTGCTTTCTTCTCCCATTTTTTTCTTAGTTGTTTGGGTACATGAGCATAACAAGTACTTCCAATAATTCTCAAGTGTTTAATATTTGGTTTTTTATTAAACCACAGTTCAAATGGTGATTTACCTTCAATACTTGATGGACTTGTTCTATTTAGGATATAGGTTGCAGTATTTACTAACTCAGCCCATAGCTTTTGGGTGAAAGTTTTATTAGTATACATTAAGGACCTTGCTGCCTCGACTATTGTTCTATTTTCACGTTCACAGCAGCCATTCTGTTCTGGAGTATATGGCATAGTCAATCGTTGTCTTATTCCATTTTTCTGTAGAATTTTTCTAACAATAGCATTATCAAATTCTCTGCCATTATCACTCAGAATTTCTTTGACTGTATGTCCAGTAACTTTAACTTCAGCTATCATCTGTTTTAGCTTTTCAGACACTTCAGACTTTTTCTTAATAAAATAGATAAATCGAATTCTTGAAAAGTCATCTTTAAATAAAACAAAGTATCTATAACCAGACATAGATGGTTCAAACGGTCCACATATATCCGTATGTATCAGTTCACCCGGTTTTGTAGCACGTGGACGTGTTCCAAACTTTAATCTATGAGATTTGCCATAAACACATCCTTCACATATTTCATTATCTAAGTCAACTTTAACACCAAGTTCTCGCTCTACAATTGTTTTCACATGTCTCTTGTCTTGGTGACCCAGCCTCTCGTGATAAATCTGTAATAAATTTGACTTAGTAACTGCATTTACCTCACATGGCTTACTACATGTTACACTTCTTAAATTAAGCTTAAAAAGACCTCCATGTCGGCTACGTCTACCAGTTATTATTACGCGTCCATCAACTTTTAATTTACATTCTTCAGCCTTTGATATAAATAAACTGGAGTGATGACGATCTTGAGCCGCTAACATTGAAAATAGATTTCTCTTAAGATCCGGTACAAGCCAAACATTACATAATGTAATTTTATTCCATGTATTATCTACATATGCTTCTACTTCAATTGTTCCTTTACCTATTGCAGATATTTTGTCTCCACTAGCCGTAGTAACTGAATGTGGATCTTTAAAGTGCTCAAAATCACAAAACAAATTTCGTTGATAGGTAATATGACTAGTAGCTCCATTGTCCACATACCAACAGTCTTTATCATTTTCACTAAGTACTATATTCGACATAATTGTTAAGAGAGTCATATTACAATTATTATCTTTACAAGATCCTGCAGAAAACTCTCTACTTTCTTGTTTAGTTTTACTGTCTTCTTTCCTTTTAAAACAATACTTTATTTTATGACCAGATCTGTGAAAATAGTGACAAACTATATCTGAAGTAGATTTTCCCGTTGGTTTAGGTTTGAACAGCTTCTTACTTGTGTTAGTAACTAAGACCTCCTGATTTTCGTTTTCATTGTCCTTACAAACTAAAGCTTTTTCATACGAGCACGACTGAACAGTCAAATTATCTATAGTACGATCCTTTTTTAAAATAAGAAGCCAGCTTGACTTAAATGAAAAATAGTCGTCAGGTAAAGTATCTAAGACTTTACCAATTAACAATAAATCTGGCAACTTTTCCATTCCTTCATCCTTTGTCAATTCTACATTCAAATCATTCCAAATGTTTTTCAGTTTTGATAAATGGCTGGCCATATCATCACCCACTTGACGTTTATAACCAAAAAATCTCATACAAAGATCGTAAGCCTTGTCCTCACAGACACCTTCAAATAATCTATGTAATTCTAACCAAACGTCTCGTACTGTCGTAAAATGCATCAATTTCTATAAGGTTTCTTCAGACTTGCAATTTTTAACTTGCAATTTGCAAGTTAAAACTAACAAGGAACTACTATCGTAATTAGTAAAATTTTATAGTTCTATTTCATAAATTGTTCTTTCTTCCTTTGAAGCGTCGGGAATCTAATTCTTCCGGTTTCGAAATTTTTTCTTCAACAACATCCAATGCACCAGGAATACTCCTTAACATGATGCAAATTTTATATTTCCAAGTTGAGCAGTTAGACTTGCCTTCTAAATATCCAATGTGAAGTCTAGAAAGTTCCATCGCACAGTTAAAGCGATCTGGGCCCATAACCTGTTGAAACTGGATGATTGAAACTACAACAGACACTGTTATAGCCAACAAAAACTTTTATTTTAAGCAAAAAGAAGGAACACTACAACTTCACATGTGTGAAGAGAAACAAAAAAGAGGCAGGGAAAAAAAAGAATAGAGGGAGTCCACAGCAAAAACGATCAGTGTTGCCATTAATCGACAGGTCATGAAAATGTTAATATTTTTATTCTTTAACATTTGGCTATGTCTTGGGCTACTCAAATATTTTACGTTATTGATACTAAATTAACTTCTGAAGTATAATTTTTTATTGTTTTTATATTTTTCAATATTATTTTGTTTTTCAATATAAATTTTATTTTGTTTGTACAAAATAAAAAAATATTTTTTAACGATACAATAGGCTTCGTTAGGCTTAACATCGACGAAAATTCAACGGGAAGTCACGCAACGGAGAAAAATTTCAACATGGGATAAGTTAATATAGTTTTTCTTACACAATCGGTTATCCGAAACATCGGTTTTCCGAACACATAATCCCAATTGATTCGGATAATCGATGCTCTACTATAATGTATAAGGTAATAACATGTGGAAAAAAATTAACGAGTGTAAAATGATGAGTAATGAAATATTAAAGTTAAATAATTGAAACTTTTTAATGATATAAAAGTAACTACTTACCTTTTATTAAATTTTTTTTCAAATATAAATTGTTTTTTCATAGGATATCCTATCATATAAGTTAAAAACATTTCCTCTGAAAATTCTAATGCTTCTTTCTGTTTAATCGTTAATGAATTTACAACACTGTCATATACAATATGTGCATGTTTATGATTTAGAGTATATTCAATTCCTTCGTTTACAGTGGGAAAACTTTTATCTGGATTATTTCTTATGTAATCACCTAAAATGCTGACCATCCCCTTTGGAGCATCCTATAATAATAAAACATCATAAACAAGATTTATTAGTTCATATTGAATAAATTTTTCTTTAAACAAAACGTTTTTGGCATTTTTCCACGGTATTTTTGTTTTGTGTAATATAACAGAATTAGCTGTTACCCGCGACTTCGTCCGCGGAGGTTTTGCAAAAAAACCCCATTTACATTATTTCAATAACCATAGTAATTGATAGGTCTATAACACCTACCGCTGAAGAGAATTGCCAAGAATCAAACGAACTATTTTAAATTTGATAAATTTTCTGGAGCGTTTACAATCGTTCTATAATCAAACCAATATGCAATAACAAATTCGAATTTAAAACGGTTCGAACATTTTTAAAATCGAAATAGATAAAAATATTTATAACAATGTCTGAAATGTTATCAATTTAACACACCTAAGTACTCAATGAAGATTAAATGTAGTTGAAAACAAAAAATCGCATCTAAAATAGTACAGTAGAAGCCTTAATGCTCTCTTTCACCCCCCGCGGGGGAATTTCTAAAAATCCCTTCTTAGTGTGCATTGCCATGATATATCCTACTAAAACGCACATAAAAACAAAAAATCGCATCTAAAATAGTATAGTAGAAGCCGTTCTTCCTGTTAAGCCTTAATGCTCTCTCTCTCCCCCCACTTGGGAATTTCGAAAAATCCCTTCTTAGTGTGCGTTTTCATGACGAACCCTAACTGTGTACCAAATTTCTGCTCTTTACGTCCCGCGGTTTGCTCTGGGCGATGATGAATCAGTGAGTCATTCAGTCAGTCAGTCAGTCAGTCAGGACAATCAATTTTATATATATAGATAATGCATATTATTACCGACATGATCTCACTTACTTATAGATGNACAATGTCTGAAATGTTATCAATTTAACACACCTAAGTACTCAATGAAGATTAAATGTAGTTGAAAACAAAAAATCGCATCTAAAATAGTACAGTAGAAGCCTTAATGCTCTCTTTCACCCCCCGCGGGGGAATTTCTAAAAATCCCTTCTTAGTGTGCGTTTTAATGACGAACCCTAACTGTGTACCAAATTTCTGCTCTTTACGTCCCGCGGTTTGCTCTGGGCGATGATGAATCAGTGAGTCATTCATTCATTCAGTCAGTCAGTCAGGACAATCAATTTTATATATATAGATAATGCATATTATTACCGACATGATCTCACTTACTTATAGATGTAAAGTTTCAAATACGAAATCTAAAGTAAAAATATATTGAAAGAATTTACCTTCATCATTTTCTCGAATGCCGAATGTGAGAGAGTTCCACAAGAATATTCATGATTTTTAACTACATTTGAGAGTTCTTCAATTGTTGTCGGTACTTTCTCATAAGCGGGATAAGTCATGAAGGAAAAGAGAACACTACTGTATGCTGATATAAGTACGGTTGTCACCAGTAGCCAAATTCCAATAATAATTCTTAACGAATTGCATTTATCTTGATTTATTTCACTTCCTAGAAAAAAATTAATATGAAGAAGTTTATTTAAAAATAACATAGAAAGTATGAAATATGCAATACAGTAATACAGTTTTTGTATCTACTGTTAGTTTTTAATTTTGTCACAATATGTTTGTTATATAATTATAAAAGTTAACAGAAAATAATTTACGACACTAGAAACTAACACACATTGTAGTCATTAGAAAAATTCAAGTCTATTATTTAATAACACTTACGAAAGAAATGAAGTATCGTTATAAAAAAAATAATTTAAATTTATATAAGGAAAGTAACCATCGACACTAGAGTCATACTACTTGCGATCTTAACAGTTGGATATTGGCTTTCTGCTCGTGATTGGAAGATATCCTGCCACTACAAATCTATATATCAATTTACTTTTATATTTCTGTCAACATTTACAAAACACACTCTTAAGTGTTTTGCAATAATTTTTTTTCATTACCTCATATACTGCAACGAATTTTACGAACTAGAATTTACAGTTTACATTTAAAACTGTTAATTTTAAATTTTAACATACTTGTTATTCTTGTACTATTTATTTATTTCTTGTACAATTCCGAAAAAATAAAATTTGATTAATCCATTGTTGCTGCAATTGTGAGATCAGGGTTCGGTAAGATTTCCACTCACTTGTCAAGGATTGTGATATATTACTGTTTAAATTAATAACTAGATCGTAGGATCTTAATCTTGTCAAGGACCTGACACCAACTAGGGTAATTAAATTCTCACCCTAACTCGCGATACCTTCGATAACCAAATAGTTTCGAGCGGCTGATCCAATTCTTATTTACTCCGAGTGATGGCGTCTAAATTCTAGTAGGAACGTTAAATAGAGTGTAGGAGAAGGTTCCTGTCGATTTGCGAATGGAGGTAGAAACAAATCCACTATCTATATACTAAACTATTTAATGAGCTCATGTATTTAACGAAATATATATATAGGTAGACATATTTCTTAAAGTATTACAAAATATCAAGCAATAAGGTTACAATGACTCTAATCTATACTACAACCTAACTCTATACAAAGTGTTGATGCTAGTTTCTCTAGCTATCACGAGAGAGCTTACATCAAGATATTACCTGAGTTTGAGAATCATCTTACATAAATTAAAATATTAATAATCGTTGAATTATAATCCCTAAAAAAATTNAAATGTTGGCAACAGTACCATATTTAGCTTTTCATTGTCCCGCGAAAGATTTTATTTTTCGGTTCCCCCTTTTTGTAAAAAAAAATAAAATAAAAAACAAATACGATAGTAATGGCCGGTTAATTTTTAAGTTTAACTATTGATTAAAATGTTATGGAAGAGGACGTTATACAAAAAATTACTTGTCGATGATATATCAGTCTTGACAAACAGAAAGATATCTATTTATCATTACTAATAAAATAAAAAACAAATAAATCTTAAAATAATGAAATGTTATATTATAGTAGCGACAAGAGTAAAATCCGGTTTGCGTACGGTACGCGGTAATAGAATATTGTACAATTTTGCTTAGGTTCCGCCGGCACGTCGATCGTTGCAAACAGCGCGAGACGTATTATTGTATTAATTTCTATGTTAAATAAGTTCACCAAAGGCACATTTTAGTCGAAAATATCCGCGACGGCTACCGAAGTCACAGTAAGTAGCACGCTAGCGAGGTTGCAGCCAAAGTTTTCATTTTTAAAACGTGAACGTCGAGCGCCACTTACAAGATAGCGGCGCTCGACGTTCGACGTTCACGTTTTACAGATGAAAACTTAGGCCGCAACCTCTCTATTGTCGTTACTTGTAAATGTTGACGCGGGGTAACCTTCGTCGAAAACGTTGATATTTTATATTTTCTTAAAACTCCTAGTTTTATAGTATTTCTACTAGCTAAGATGTTCTCTTATTCGCCATACGACAGGAAGGCTGGTCGTATTTCTCTGAAGCGGAAGGGTCTTTCGATTAAAAAGTTTCCTACCTCCGATTTTTCATTACATAATAATCGGATACGCCCGTGCGAGTTAAATTAATAATAAATGTAATTAATAGTGTAAAGGCCTGGCTTTAGGGGATGCGAAGTCGATTTGATTTATTAAAAGAAGAAACAAAAAACTAAACTGTTAATGATGTTACTAAATCTGAAATCTTGTTTTCACAAAACAGGGCACAATTTTCACTTTAAAATAAAAATTTCCTCACTTGGTGGATGTGTATGGTGGCTCCACGGAGCATCCTACACCTTCACAAAGCGGAGCGACTTTTGCAAATTACAAATCATTGTATATGGAAAATCAACATGTATAATAATTTGTTTTCGTTGTTACAATACCGTCCGTATATATGCAGGCCTATACAGGGTGAGTAAAAGATCCTTGTATCCTCTTCGTTCCGAAGCACCGAAGATATATCAATTTTGCTGAGGTAGCTACGAAGAGTCGTGTACGGAGAACGAATGAGATCTTTCGTTGACCTTTAAAATAATTTTCCAGGTCACTTACTTAGTAAGTTTGTTAACGTAAAATTCCGACGAAAAGGTTAAAGCCTTTTCTTCGGAATTTTACGTTAATTAATTAGCATTTAATAAGTGTAAAATAATATTCTGATATTAAATAAATACGTTTAGGACTGCATAATTTCCAGCTTTAAATTATTTAGAGATTTCGTTTTACTCCTTACAGACGAGATCACTTTCACTTGTTTAGTAAATTATCTAGTCCTGAATGTGTTTATTTTTAATAAAAAAACGATTTAAAAATAAAAATCTAGCAACGAGTGACGTAATTTTCCCGGCTTTTATGAGATTTTATTTTTAAAATAACTTTTGTATTATTCATCAAAATGACTAAAATTGTATGTAGGGCCATATGTTACGAGATTTTGTTATAAAAACTTTATTATAAAATAGCAAAAGACTTAAAAATATATAATTAATTTTGAGGGTACAGATGAGTTTTATAAAGCATTGTAAATGCTAACAAGTAAAATCTAAGTCTGACCCCTCGCGAAATATATCACGTGATTGCCCTCTACGTCTCCATCCCCTCGACCTTTCACAACCAAAATTTAATAGCATCAAAGCCCGTTATATATAGGTTACCGTGCCAAATTACGTTTCTTTATCTTCACCCGTCTCGAGATATTAAGCAAAATAGACGCCAATACACACACACGGAATTTTTATGCTTTTTTTTTGTACTATTTGGGTTCAGGGGTCTCAAAACGTGGATATTTGCAAAAACCTCAGGTCAAATTTGACACAATTCTATTACTTTCCCTTGTTATGGGAACAGCCGGGAAAGTAAAAACCAACACAGGTGACTGAAAATTATTTTCAAGGTCAACAAAAGATTGCGTCTACGAATTTTTCGCACACTATTACATTTAAGAAAATGAATATATCTTCGATGCTCTTGGAACGAAAAAGATGCAAGGAACGTTCACTCACAAGTGTACGAAACTTTAAAAACAAGTCTTTTCTAACACCGATAAATCTATCTCGTCACGGAGAAAATGAGACGAAAAACAAAAAAAGTGATTTAATTTATTTTTATTTTAACCCGGGATGTTAAGACGAATTTGTTTTCATTTAAATGTCCCGTGAGCGAAAATATAATAGGAATCGCCGTAAAGCCAGCAATTACATAGGCTATTGTAATCTAAAGTAACTCGTTCATAAAATCTGGAAACGTGGTCTTGATCGACGAGTCAAAGTGCCGCCTTGCAAGTTTGTACAGAGAATAAAACACGGAACACGTGATGCATTGTTAACGAAGATATCAGATAGGCCTAATATATGTTGTACGTTGGCCCGTTTCCGGACTTTACGGCCACTTTGTATATTAATTACTCTAACGATATAATTAGTGAATTTTCGTCGAAATGTCTATTGTTACGCGTCAATCTATCAACGGTACTGTACATCGTTTTATTCTTGCCTATATTTTTGTACAGTACATTAGATGATGAAATCCGTCTTGTTTAATAAAGACGGATTTCATTACCTAATATAAAGGCCATTTTCGGATATCTAGGAAACAATCTTAATAAAATCCGATACGATTAATTATCTTATAAATATTTAATATAACTAGCTGCAAGGACCCGCTTCGCTGGGCAAAAAGTAACAATAGTGAAGATTAAGATAATTACATTATAGCTAATCTTACCCGTTTTCACAGAATGCAGGAATTAGGTCCCCGTTTCCAGACTAATTAGAGAATTTTTATGTTTAGTCAAACAAACTATTTTCAACGTTTCTGGAACGTTTACAATCGTTCTATAATCGAACCAATATTCGAATTTTATGTTCGAATTTAATTCGAACAAATTCCAACAAATTCGAACAAAACATTCGAAATAGAAAGCCACTTTCAACCACTTCAGCCTCATATCTCCCGCATCCTTATAGCTATCGAGACGCAACCACCCCTATGCACGAATGGAGACTTGGGGCTACTGTCACATACAAACACCATTCACGTGCGATGTGTAGTTTTGGCGAAAAGCTGAAGTATAGGGACATACATGTTTATTTTTATATGTATATAGATATAGATATAGATTTTAAAAATGTAACCTATATATTTGAAATTATATACGTTATTTAATTAATAGCAGTATTTTCAACAAACCGTTTACGAATTAGTTTAAAAATTTTAATACCGACCCCCATAAAACACTGTTGATAATTCCGTGTTATATGAATTCCCCGTTGTACGAGTCACTTAGATTTTACAAATACGTGTGCCAGGTTCTGAACAGCTCACGTATTTGTAAAATCTAAGTGACTCATACAACGTGGAATTCATATAATACAGAATTAGCAACAGTGTTTTAGGGGGGTCAACTGTAAATTAATAAAAATGCAAAAACGAGCAATACACTTACATAAATGTATAGCTGATTTTATATTAATACTGTATTTTCATATAATAAAAATTGTTTTTAAAAATAATATATATGTATTCGCTTGCCTTGAGATGTTAAACTGCGAATGAGAAACCAACAAATTTTTTTTGGTGTCCACGAAGTCGTTACATGAAAAAAATACACGTTTCCTTTAACAATACAATAAATTGCAATTGCGGTAACAAATGAAGAAGCAAACAGACAGATCCATACCTACAAAATATATCATAAAACAAATTAGTATGAATGAGCAATTATTGGAAGTGACATTGTCACAATGCTGGATTGCAATTTTTAATTTAAATAAATAAAAATATATGTTCTCTATTTCATATTAGTACTATAGTGTCTTGCCTCTGTACGTCATACATTTTTATTAGCAACAGAGTCATGTATCTAACTAATTTCATTAGCTGGTCAAATTATTTAACTCGTTTCAAAAATATAATTTTGAATTAAAATAATGTGATTATTGGATTGTACAGAAAATTCCTACATAGTTAATCTGTACCACTTTAGGGTCAACGCTTTAGTATCTGTTCTCGAGTTTCGTGTATCTAACACCATTCTCGAGGTAAAAAGCAACTAATAAACAAAAACTAATTAAATTTAATAACTATAGTAATGTAAACTTCCCAATAAATCTTCGAATGTGTAAGTCTAATATTTATAATAAAGTAATTGTAAATAAATTGCCGATTGCTCACTAATATTGTAAATTTTTACATATACAATAATTTTTACATATATTATTGGCGACTGACCTTTTATTTTAGGCCACTGGTCGCCAAAAAGTCCTTTTAAAAACAAAAATACATCTAATTAAAAAAAAAATTTTTCTAAACGGACTTTTTGGTGGCAAGTAGCGTAAAATAGAAGGTTATTCGCCAAGAATGTATACTCTAGAATACGAAGATAATAAAGGGAGGTTTCTGTTTTGAAAGGACTTTGTCTTCAGATAGTTAAAATTGAGGTACTGTACACACACTCAGCATAAGTAAATCATAAAAAAATAAAAGGTACAGAGCAGATATGATAACAACATTGATCAGAAATTACGAAATAAACAAAACTAAGGCTCAATTCAGAGAATTCGAAAAAAATCACAAAGTTCACTTATGATAGAAGAAAAGCCATCATGAAAGAAATCTCAACTCGCAAAATGCCCACGTTAGTTTTCTAGAGAGCTCCTAACCTGTACAAATTATTAAGAAACGACAAAGACAGCATGGATTATAAAAAAAAAAGTAGAAGTGTACAAGATTCCGCATGAAAATCGTGAACTAGACATTAATACAAATTACATTGGTGTCATTAATAGAAACTTAGGAGTCAGATTAAAACAACACAAATACAATATCAGCAAGGGATCTAACGCTACAATACTATCGCAAATGGCGCAAGTTGAGGGCTCAGTCGTCAAATGGGACGATCCAAGTACAATAGAGCATCGTTTATCCGAATAAATTGAGGGGTCTGATTACTTATTTTTCGGATAATCGATCATAAGCGAAAAATATATTAACCTATCCCGTGTTCAAATTTTTTTTCTGTTGCGTGTCGCTTCGCGTTGAATTTTCGCCGATGTTAAGCCTAATGTAAAATTTTTAAAATAATAATCGTGGCTATTGTATCGTTAAAAATTATTTTTTTATTTTGTACAAACAAAGTAAATATATTGAAAAATATAAAAACCAAAAAAATATATACTTTAGAAGTTGATCTAGTATCAGAAACGTTCGATTCAGCACGACACACCGTCCTCAGAAAAACACCACACAAAAGTGCCAGTGCTGCCAGCTAAAACACACACACCAACAAAAAATATTGGAGTAGCCCAAGACATAGCCAGAGATTGCAGCGCTACAGCACTAGCAAAAATTTAAATTTGCCTACTGGAATGCTTTCGGATAAACGACGCTCTACTGTATTATTAAACCAGTACATTCACCGATATTGTCGATTTGCGCTGATAAATTGAAATATATAAGACCAGGTTACTTAATGCATGCATTAATTCTAGAGATTTGGAAGGGTTGCATTCGGCCTCGAAATACTTAATGAAAAGATTAGAAAGCTCTTAATTTAATGTCTTGATTTTAGTAGTTTTGCATGTTCTTGCATTTTATTGAATTTCATCTAGTGCAGGGATGAGCAACACGCGGCCCGCGGGCCGCTTGCAGCCCGTTAAACATGTTTATGCGGCCCGCCAAGCATTTTTAAAATTGAATTTATTTTATCGATTTTCTCCCATCAATATATTGTTATAAAATTATTTATAATAAAATGGTAGTACATACTAAACCGAAACAATTTTTTGTGACGGGTTACTCACTTGTCGGCGAGTTGTTGAAACATGCAATATGAACGCGCCGCGTCTGTGCTTGTTTGTGTTTGCTTCTGTCACACAGTCAGACTGGTAAGCTGTTAACTAGCAATTTTAGCAATTCTTGTGTTTCTTGAAAGGCGTGAGTGCAATATTATTGTCAAAAAGGTAATATTAGAGTTTTTTTTATTCAAAATTAAGTTTTCCTACAAATTTTTTTAACTTTCAAATTTTTAATCCATAATAGCATGTCGGAAAAGCAAACAAAAAAACGGAAGGTTGCGGATGAGCACAGGCATTTCCAAGAAAAGTGGAAATTTGATTATTTTTTCACTTTCGTCGAAGATAAAGCTGTATGCTTAATATGCTCAGAGACTGTGTCGACATTAAAAGAATATAACATAAAAAGGCATTACGATACAAAACATGAACAACAATATAAAAACTTAACAGGACAACTCCGGATAGATAAGTTTAATCAAATGGAGAAAAACTTGGGAAAACAACAGGCTATTTTTAAAAATCAAGCTATTTTATCAAATACGGCAGTAAAGGCTAGTTTTGTTGTCAGTCAAATACTTGCAAAAAAAATGAAACCCTTTGCGGATGGAGAGATGATAAAAGAATGTCTGACTGCTGTTGCAGAAATAGCATTTCCTGATAAAATAAATATTATTTCAAACATTAGTTTATCAAGATTCACCATTGCAAGGAGAATTGAAGACTTGTCCGAGAACATAGCAACAACGCTTCGTGAACGCATTGCAAAATTCGAATACTGTTCTTTGGCACTTGATGAGAGTTGCGATATTAGCGATACAGCACAACTGGCTATATTTTTACGTGGTATTGACACCAAATTTAATATTACCGAAGAATTGTGTTCACTGATTCCAATGCAAGGGACTACAACCGGCAAAGACCTGTACGATGAACTAAAGTCTGTGTTGGAAAATTTTTCAATTTCATTAGAAAAGATTATTGGTATATCGACAGATGGAGCACGAGCAATGTCAAGCATGGAGGTAGGAGTATCGGGAAGGCTATTTCGAGACATTAAGAAGGTCACAGGAAGGGAAATATTCGTTAACCACTGCGTAATTCACCAGGAAAATTTGTGTGCGAAAAGATTGAGTTTGCCAAATGTCACAGTACCAATCATTAAACTAATCAATTTTATAAAGTCGAGCGCGTTAAATCACCGTGAATTTAAAGAATTCCTGGAAGATTTAGAAACTGAATATGGCGACTTGGTTTTTAATACCGAAGTACGTTGGCTTAGTAGAAATACAATGTTAAAAAGAGTATACAACTTAAAAAGCGAAATACAATTGTTCTTGGATATGAAGGGATATGCCTTTCCTCATTTTGGTAATAAAGAATGGATGTGCGATTTTGGATTTATTATCGACATGACTCAGCATCTCAATGATCTTAATGTGGAACTTCAAGGCAAAGGACAGTTTATTCACAATTTTGTATGATAAAATTCAGGGCTTTGAGCGCAAACTAAAATTGTGTGAACAGCATCTTTTGCAGAATAATGGGTCTCACTTTCCACATTTAGAAAAAGAAAACGTTACTACTTCTCAAAAATACGCACAATGTATAGACATTTTAATCAACGAATTTCAATTACGATTCCAAATGTTCAAAGTTGAGAAGACAGAGGTTTCCATGAAAATGTATTCCTAGCCATTTAATATCGATGTGGATACAGTTCCCGAAGACTTTCAAATGGAAGTGATTGACATGCAGAATAATACCGATTTATAAAATGTATTTTTCTCAAGTAAACATCGAAAATTTTTATAAATCTTATGTGAGCCCTGAGAAATTTCCGCTTTTGACGAAAAATGCAAAGCAAATGATGTCTCTGTTTGGAAGTACGTATGTTTGCGAACAATTATTTTCAACCATGAAATTAATCAAAAATGACCACCGATCAAGACTGAGTGATGCACGATTAGAAACCTGCGTACGTGTAGCTACCTCATCAATTCCGGCTGATATTGATCAGCTTGTATCGAAAAAACAGTGCCAAATTTCTTATTAAAAATTTCAAGTAAATTCGTTTTTCTGTTCTTTTCTTGTTTGTTTTTATTTTGCATTAAAATTTGTATAAATATATGAAATCTTTACTTCTTTTTAAATTTTATATTTTTTTATTCTAATGTTTATTATAAATAAAGTTTTGTAAATTATTAATAAGTGTTACTTTATGTGTGGCCCACCAAAAAATTTTAAAATTTAAATTGGCCCGTTGATTAAAAAGGTTGCTCACCTCTGATCTAGTGTATTATTATATAACGTTTTAATGTTTGATTATCCTATGCATATATTTATATACATATTTTGTTATTTATAAGAATAATTTTTATTTTATTTTATTTTTCTTTATGCATATATATGCACAAAGAAAAATAAAATAAAAATTCTTATAAATAACAAAATACATATATATAAATATATGCATAGCATAATACGTGTATATGTCATTCGGTATTTTTATTTGTATTTAAATTTATGTTCTATTTTATTTATATTCGAATATCTCAGCCTGATGATGGCCAACATATTTGGCTGAAAACGTTTGCTTATTCACTAAATTTTCTCAGCAAATTAAGGTGTTATGTTTTTTGATTCAGATAGTTAATTATAATTATTGTCAGCAGACAAAAATTTGAAAAAAGTTTAAAAAGTATCGTCACCACAGGGCAGTTTTTTAATCTGCATTTACCAGCGTCATTTTTACGTAGATAAAACGCCGAAACAACCCCAACAAGGAATGATGGAAACTAGAATACGTCCGTATACCGCTAATTCTCTTTTTGTTGAATATTTTGATGTACTGTACATATTTTGCTACGTGATCAATATGAAGAATTTTTATCGAAATCTTCGTCAGTTCATCCACACTTCATAACGGAGGTTGGTGCAGAATGACCGGTCCAGATATTTTCGATATAATTCACCAACATGAAAATCATCAATAATATAAAATTTCGTCTAATTCAAGCAAACATTCCTTCTCTAAAAAACGTAATTTTAGTAAAAGTAAATAATATAGCAAATTCTTACTTACTTCAAATGAAAACGGCATTATTATTGTCATTAGTTTTGGCATTTGTTTAGGTTTAGAAAGAACAAATAAAACGCTACTACCATCAATAGGAGCTGTGAATTTCACTACTTGAAATCTGTCGTATGTCGCATATATTGAAATTGCACAAAGATCAGCTTCCTTATATATATAAATAAACTATTATAGATAATAATAATTAATTTCACAGATTAAATTGAACTGTTATTACTATTCTTACCTTTCTTTGTATTTTTCCAATTAAACCATTCCACGTACCGTTGTCTAATTCAATTCCAAATACTTTTTCAACAGGTTCAATAATTTCATATCTATGTAAAATATCTTATAAAAATTTTATATTTTCATATATTTTTATGTATAAATAAAATGAATTTACTTACTGAACATTTTTTAAATTTTGAATGACTGAACATAAAAATTTAAAATCGATACCATCAAAGACTACAGTGTTATTAATTTTCTTCACTTTTAAATAAGGAGAAAACTTAAAATATTTTAAAAATAGAAATAAGATATATTTTTTATAAATAATTTAAAGTAAATTAATACCAAACTTACAGGTACTCCAGTAATTCTTATTTTATTAACACTTTTACTTTGATGTGTATTTTTCATGGTTTGTTCTATAATAAATGATATTAATCAACGCTTAAGTTTTGATATCTTTTTATATGTATGTATTTTCGTTAATTTAATAACCTATGTATAAAATATAAAACAAGAAATTTCGTAACTTCTTTAGCAAAAATTTGAAAATTGTGATGATGCCATCTGATGTGATATATCACATAAAAGTAAACTTTATATAATTAATTAGTATTCAAAGACAAGAAAAATGATTCAAAAATAATAATCTTGAGCTTAAAGAAGAGTTTAATTAAGAGGAAAATCTTCATTAAATCTAATACCACTGAGAAACCGACAGAAAGATACCTCTATATGTTTCTGTCACATGGAAGTCTAAATAACACAATTTACCAACAAATGCCTCTAATAAAAAACTATCCGGAAAACAGTTACAACTTTTTGTAAAAAAAAGAGATTATCATTGAGTTTTACACTGGGTGAAGAAAATTGTTTCCCCACACACAAACACTCATACATATAGTAAAATACATCAATTTTTTTTCTTTTTTGAATTTTAGGCGTTTCATGGCAGCTGTAGTAACTGTCTATGGTAAAAGTGAAATATTTTATGAATAGATTATATATAAAGTTAAAAAACTTATAAATGAAGAAAACTACTTTTGTAAAAACAAAAATTTAATGTGTTTATTATTTCACATTAATAAATTAATTTAATTATCCATCATAATGTTTGTACTTGTACCAAGTACAGCTGAATAAACTGAAACGCTTACAGTTTTTACAATAAATAATCAGTGTAAATCAGTTTTCTTCCGACTTTTCCTAATGCCTGAATATTGTTATCCGAAAGCCGAAAATTGGTGCACGTATATCTAATTACAGTATATATAACAGAGAGAGAGTACCAGGAAGAGCCGCGCAACTCTGTCTCAGACAGTTTTGCTCGGTTCATGCCAGTTAATAAATACGTAGACTTTTATAGTTGCTGTAGTTCTTCAACAGAAAAATTATATTTCTTTAGACTATACATACATGATAAGTGAATTTCTTTTAGTCTCTTGACACGCTTTTGAGGTGATAACAATTCAATGGCATAGTCTTAACTTTTTTTATTGTATAGCAGATATTCATTCACTGCACAATGCCTACAATAAAAGATCGACTCCTCCATGGAATCGTTATCACCTCAAAAGCGTATCAAGAGACTGAAAGAAATTGACTCATCATGTACGTATAGTCTAAAGAAATATAATTTTTTGTTAAAGTAAATGCGTCCCGGAATTTTTTTTAAAATAGCTTTTTTTCAAGTTAATTAACCTCTTAACGGACGCGTACTGTCTTGTTTGCATTTATAAAAAGATGTTCTGTTAAATAAAAATTTGTATCAATATCAGTTTATGCAGTTCATAAATTTATCGTATTGTTGTTCACCGCTTAACTTTTCCAAAAGTATATGGGCTAGTACATGTACATCATTATCTATCACATATAGGAATTTTTTAAATTATTTTTGCAGAAAAAATTATTTATAGCGTATTATTAATTAGATATTTAAAACCTATCTGTAATGAAATCTGTGTTTTACGGACAGCAGAAAACGAACCTTTAAAAACATTAGGAAACATACAAAAATTCATCCGTAAAATTGTTTCCCTATTTATAGAAAGAAAATCGAAATTTCTTTGAAAGAGAAATTTGCATTTTTTTCGTGCGAAAAGTAAATCTGGTCTGACAAAAAAAAATGAGAAAATAATTTATTTGTTTAGTCAAAAGACTCCATTATTAATTACATTATTAAATATGCCGTAAAAAATTAATTCTATAAAAATTTCATTAAGTGTAAGTTTTCTTTCTGAAAACATTAACTTATAACTTATTTTTCATTAATTATTGAAAACATTACAATGTTTTGGTATATACATTTTAGTCTGCTATTTTATACACCATTTTTTGTTGTATTTCAAATTATACATGATGTTTCATATGTCTGGATATAAAAATTATCTTGATCTTTGTCCTTTCTTTGACACGAAAACAATAACACTGAATGAAGAGGAATGAAGTGAAATCATTTTTCATGCATTAGGTGTTAGAGCTTACAAAGGGTTTAGCATAATGCATTCAGATTTGTCACTTATTTCATACCATGATCTGAATGCAGCCTGTTATATTTTTTCGCCAGTTATTACGGAGTGAACGTCTTTACCATAGAAAAAATTCTTTACACAGAACCAAACTTTATCTATAAAAAAGCAACACCGAGCAACCGAATTTCTAGTTCTCTATACTAATAGCCACTTTACACATGATCTGTGCCATTCGTATAAATGCATTAAAACCATATCACAATTAATTGAATAAGTAGAGATTTAGTGTACTAAAATTGAATACAGTAGAGCATCAATTATCCAATCCCCGATTAATTGTCACATCGGTTAAACGATCGTTCTAGTCGGCAAATTCAAATGCCCGCTAGTGATGTGCCGCTAAGATATTTGGCTATGTCTTGGCTACTTTAATAGCATTTTTACGTGTCTTAGCTGGCAACATGGCTCGACCATGACAGGGGGCCATTATTTAAACGAGGCTTAATTTTCTAATTTTTAACGATACAATAGCGACGATTATTATTTTTAAAAAATTTTTGTTAGGCTTAATATCAATGAAAATTCAAGTAGGTTAATAGCGATATACTAATATACTAATTACATGAGATATATTAATATACTATACTAATAATGTATTTTTTCATATTTTTCGGTTATCCGTTTTTTCAGTTATCCGACCAACCCTAGACTCTAATTGAGTCGGATAATCGATGCTCTACTGTATTTAGAATCTACTGTACGAACCTTAGACTAAGTTCCATTTGACTGTTGTTCTCTCGTTTGGTTGTATTTTATGTGAAATTAAGCACAAAATTTCTACAGAAAACTTATCATAAAGGAACAGATTATATTTTCTACTTTTATATAAGGGAATGCATATCAGACCAAGATAAAGATGTTGGTGGTACGGATTATCACTACTTTGGGTATAAGATTTCTGATTCCATCTAAACTGCTAATAGTGAAATTTAAGACAGAACATTGAAATCAGCAAGGTATAATAAGAACAAAAGAAGCATTAAATCAGCTAAGTAAATCGAGTGATTGAAAATAATTGCGACAAATTGTCGTTCAACTCTGAGGAATGAATCGAACCATTATGGGCATTCCCAGCAGATTACGAAGCTGTTCTGTACTTTTAGTCGTTTATTATAGTAGATAAATAAATCTACTATTAGGCCTATATGAAAAATAAATTCGAACAATACTGTTAAATGGCTTAAATCTATTTAAATATAATCTGATAATATCGAAAAGTTAATTTTGATGCCAAAAAACAGTTTTTGTCGTGTTTGAAGATACTTATAAAATATTCTTTGTTTAATCGTTTTCTACAGTATTCTGGGTTTATGTGAATTGTATAATAGAAAGTTTATTAATTATTTTATTTAATCTGTTGTAGAAACTGCAATTATGGATTAACGTAACTACTAAACAGCTTTTCAACCATTTATATTTGCTTATAGAAAGATGTTCAAATACTTCCTCGTGCTATATCACACATGAAAAAGTTAAAGTGCCTTTGGTCAAATTTTCATTTTGATTTAAACAATACTATATATATATATATATTTTTTATCACAGAATCAATTATAAAAATAGCTTTTGTTTGGAGGAAATTACTTGTCCATCGATGTAAATTATTAAGGGAAACGATTACTTTTTCACTGAGATGTAATGAAAGTTATTTATTGATGAATAATGGTAAATTTTTAATTATTTCTGAAAAAATTTGTATTACGTGTATTCTGCAGGTGTGTGAAACACGAGAACATAAATTTTTTCATTGTGTGAAAGATAAAGTAAACAATATTTCATAAGATTTAATACCTGGAATGATGTAATTAATTTATCGTGATTTTCAAAATTTGAAAATTATTGTTTATTTTATTTTTTGTATTATCCTAGACTAAACTATAATATTAACTTTACTTTTACGCTATACACAGAGTGCACGTTACGTCACATGACTTCTCTCATATGTACAGAGACTGCGCAAAGAAGGCCGCGCCATATTGATTACTGATTTCACGTTACATTGCTCGTTCACTTTTTTATTTCAACGTGGAAGAAAGGAATCTTACCTGACTATGCAGTCGATAGCAATTCCAGAATGTTTTGATTCATTCATTCATTCATGGGTNAAAGCTATACTAATATACTAATATACTATACTAATAATGTATTTTTTCATATTTTTCGGTTATCCGTTTTTTCAGTTATCCGACCAACCCCAGTCCCCAATTGAGTCGGATAATCGATGCTCTACTGTATTTAGAATCTACTGTACGAACCTTATACTTAGTTCTATTTGACTGTTGTTCTCTCTTTTAATTGTATTTTATGTGGAATTAAGCACAAAATTTCTACAGAAAACTTATCATAAAGAAACAGATTTTGTTATCTACTTTTATATAAGGGAATGCATATCAGACCAAGATAAAGATGTTTGTGGTACGGATTATCACTACTTTGGGTACAAGATTTCTGATTCCATCTAAACTGCTACTAGTGAAAATTAAGACAGAACATTGAAATCAGCACGGTCTTATAAGAACAAAAGAAGCATTAAATCAGCTAAGTAAATCGAGTGATTGAAAATAATTGCGACAAATTGTCTTTCAACTCTGAGAAATGAATCGAACTATTATGAGCATTCCCAGCAGATTAAGAAGCTGTTCTAACTTTTAGTCGTTTATTATAGTAGATAAATAAATCTACTATTATATGAAAAATAAATTGGAATAGTACTGTTAAATGGCTTGATCTATTTAAATATAATCTGATAATATCGAAAAGTTAATTTTTTATGCCAAAAAACAGTTTTTGTCGTGTTTGAAGATACTCATAAAATATGAGGATTTATTCTTTGTTTAATTGTTTTCTACAGTATTCTGGGTTTATATGAATTGTATAATAGAAAGTTTATTAATTATTTTATTTAATCTGTTGTAGAAACTGCAATTATGGATTAACGTAACTACTAAACAGCTTTTCAACCATTTATATTTGCTTATAGAAAGATGTTCAAATACTTCCTCGTGCTATATCACACATGAAAAAGTTAAAGTGCCTTTGGTCAAATTTTCATTTTGATTTAAACAATACTATATATATATATATATTTTTTATCACAGAATCAATTATAAAAATAGCTTTTGTTTGGAGGAAATTACTTGTCCATCGATGTAAATTATTAAGGGAAACGATTACTTTTTCACTGAGATGTAATGAAAGTTATTTATTGATGAATAATGGTAAATTTTTAATTATTTCTGAAAAAATTTGTATTACGTGTATTCTGCAGGTGTGTGAAACACGAGAACATAAATTTTTTCATTGTGTGAAAGATAAAGTAAACAATATTTCATAAGATTTAATACCTGGAATGATGTAATTAATTTATCGTGATTTTCAAAATTTGAAAATTATTGTTTATTTTATTTTTTGTATTATCCTAGACTAAACTATAATATTAACTTTACTTTTACGCTATACACAGAGTGCACGTTACGTCACATGACTTCTCTCATATGTACAGAGACTGCGCAAAGAAGGCCGCGCCATATTGATTACTGATTTCACGTTACATTGCTCGTTCACTTTTTTATTTCAACGTGGAAGAAAGGAATCTTACCTGACTATGCAGTCGATAGCAATTCCAGAATGTTTTGATTCATTCATTCATTCATGGGTGTTCTGTCCTAGGACAGGTCCGTGGAAAGCAGTAAAATTATAGAATTCTCCTTCTCCAACATTCTCTATTACGGGCTTCCTCTTTTATTTCTTTATAAGTTCTGCCTAGTAAAACATCATCTATCCATACTTTTCTTTTTCTTCCTCTTTGTTTCCTTGCATCAATTTTTCCTTCTAATGCCACTCGCATTAATCNGGTATAATAAGAACAAAAGAAGCATTAAATCAGCTAAGTAAATCGAGTGATTGAAAATAATTGCGACAAATTGTCTTTCAACTCTGAGAAATGAATCGAACTATTATGAGCATTCCCAGCAGATTAAGAAGCTGTTCTAACTTTTAGTCGTTTATTATAGTAGATAAATAAATCTACTATTATATGAAAAATAAATTGGAATAGTACTGTTAAATGGCTTGATCTATTTAAATATAATCTGATAATATCGAAAAGTTAATTTTTTATGCCAAAAAACAGTTTTTACAAATTGTCTTTCAACTCTGAGAAATGAATCGAACTATTATGAGCATTCCCAGCAGATTAAGAAGCTGTTCTAACTTTTAGTCGTTTATTATAGNACCTAGCCAGTTATTTTTTCTTCTTTGTATTGTTTTTAAAAGAGATCGCTGTTCCTGGACCAAATTTAAAACATCTTCATTCTTAACCTTTTCTGTCTACTTGATTTTCTCTATTCTTCGCCATAACCACATTTCATATGCTTCAAGGTAGTTTGTTTCCATTTTCCTTAAGGTCCAAGTCTCTGCTCCATATAAAGTTATGCTCCAGGAAAAGCATTTTATTAACTTGTTTTTAAGTGTTTGGTTCATTTTTCCAATAAGAAAGTTCTTCTACTTATAAAAAGCCATTTTTCCAGCCCTGATTTGTTCTTTGATTTCTTTTTCACATCTGTCATCTCGCTGAATAATGCTGCCAAGATACCTAAAAGGTTGAACGTGCTCTATTTTGTTTCCATCAATTAGGATTTTCAAATGTTTGCTAATTAGCCTTCCAACTTTCATCACTTTTGTTTTAGCTATGTTAATTTTCATTCCAAATTTTTTTGCAAGTTTTGTTGAGTTTTGTTACCAAACATTGTAGNTTAGGCTTAATATCAATGAAAATTCAAGTAGGTTAATAGCGATATACTAATATACTAATTACATGAGATATATTAATATACTATACTAATAATGTATTTTTTCATATTTTTCGGTTATCCGTTTTTTCAGTTATCCGACCAACCCTAGACTCTAATTGAGTCGGATAATCGATGCTCTACTGTATTTAGAATCTACTGTACGAACCTTAGACTAAGTTCCATTTGACTGTTGTTCTCTCGTTTGGTTGTATTTTATGTGAAATTAAGCACAAAATTTCTACAGAAAACTTATCATAAAGGAACAGATTATATTTTCTACTTTTATATAAGGGAATGCATATCAGACCAAGATAAAGATGTTGGTGGTACGGATTATCACTACTTTGGGTATAAGATTTCTGATTCCATCTAAACTGCTAATAGTGAAATTTAAGACAGAACATTGAAATCAGCAAGGTATAATAAGAACAAAAGAAGCATTAAATCAGCTAAGTAAATCGAGTGATTGAAAATAATTGCGACAAATTGTCGTTCAACTCTGAGGAATGAATCGAACCATTATGGGCATTCCCAGCAGATTACGAAGCTGTTCTGTACTTTTAGTCGTTTATTATAGTAGATAAATAAATCTACTATTAGGCCTATATGAAAAATAAATTCGAACAATACTGTTAAATGGCTTAAATCTATTTAAATATAATCTGATAATATCGAAAAGTTAATTTTGATGCCAAAAAACAGTTTTTGTTTAATCGTTTTCTACAGTATTCTGGGTTTATGTGAATTGTATAATAGAAAGTTTATTAATTATTTTATTCAATCTGTTGTAGAAGCTGCAATTATGGATTAACGTAACTACTAAACAGCTTTTCAGCCATTTTTATTTGCTTATAGAAAGATGTTCAAATACTTTTTCGTGCTATATCACACGTGAAAAAGTTAAGGTGCCTTTGATCAAATTTTCATTTTGAGATAAACAATATATTTATGTATTTTTTTTCACAGAGTCAAGTATAAAAATAGCTTTTGTTTGCAGGAAATTACTTGTCCATCGATGTAAATTATTAAGGGAAACGATTACTTTTTCACTGAGATGTGATGAAAGTTATTTATTGATGAATAATGGTAAATTTTTAATTATTTCTGAAAAAAAGTTTGTATTACGTGTATTATGCAGGTGTGTGAAACACGAGAACATAAATTCTATCATTGTGTGAAACATAAAGTAAAAAATATTTTATAAGATTTAATACCTGGAATGATGTAATTAATTTATCGTCATTTTCAAAATTTGATAATTATTGTTTATTTTATTTTTTGTATTATCCTAGACTAAACTATAATACTAACTTTACTTTTACGTTATAGAGAGAGTGCACGTGACGTCACATGACTTCTCTCATATGTACAGAGACTGCGCAAAGAAGGCCGCGCCATATTGGTTACTGATTTCACGTTACATTGCTCGTTCACTTTTTTATTTCAACGTGGAAGAAAGGAATCTTACCTGACTATGCAGTCGATAGCAATTCCAGAATGTTTTAATATGAAACTGCTATTTATGTTATTATTTTTCTTGATAAATATTTATATTTATACTGTATGGATGTATGTAGGCTAATGAGGGGTATTCGTACTCGAATATATTCTACTAAATATTTGATTGTTTCAATTAAATACATATTAATATTAAATTTCTACTGTACTAGAGTATACATTTTTAAAATTATTATTCACGTAAGAATATGTAAAATAAAACTACGTTTTAAAGTTATACAGTTATATGCTATAGATAATGGACCCTTCTCAACAACGGATACATCTAAACAGTGTCATGGTTTCAGAAACTTTTTGAACAATAATACATACACTATAACGTACAATCAATGGCCATGTCTACTTTCTATTAATGGTCATTTAAATAAATATTTGACTGTTATATAACAATGTTTATTTTAAAATTAAATTTACGAATTCATCTTTTAAAAAAGTGTTTAATACTTACGTTTTGTATAAAAGAGAATTTCGAAAAATAAATAAACTATTAAGATCTTATACATCATCATCATCGACCCTACTTCATTTCACTAGCATATACAATATCACTCTAACATTAAATCCAAGAATTCATACGGCTAAAATGTTTTTATTGATCATAAAGAACGTGCAGCTATAAAACATAAAGCAGATATTTTTATTCTGTTGAAAATTTAATTGATTTGTTTATTTCGTGATAAATATTTGGAAAAAAGACTTTTATAAACTTACATTTGTCGCTCGAAGTACATTTGCTTAATGATAAAAATTAAGCAGATTGCTTTTTATTAAATTGCTTTCTAGATCTAAAAATATATAGATAATCGTTACATACAATATTGCAAATCTTTTAAAAATGGACTATCTTTTTATAAATTGCTATATTTTTCTTATTTATAGCAATGTTAATGAAAAAATATCACTGAAGTATGCTACTGACATATACTAATAACAATTAATAGTATAAATGTAAAAGACGCATAAACGAATAAATATTCAAGTGGTTCATCTATTTCCTACTACTATAGGTTAATTGGAGAGAGATTCACCTGAATTAAATAGAAATAGGAATGAAACAAAACTTTAATAATAAAACTATATTGTACGATTTAGTACATTTTAAGTGATTTTCACATAAAAACGATTTATACAAAACGAAAATTTTGTCAAGTTTAAATATTACGGTCATAACTTTCTAATTTTTTTAAGTTTGTTAGTTTCACACATTTTCTCACATAATTCACATTTATTGCCGTTCATTTATTATTAAGGTATTACTGTACATGCGACATTGTAATTTGATCTTAGTCATACAACCTTACTTATATCTGTATCAAACCCACATATAAAAATGGCATATCTNTGCTTAATGCTAAAAATTAAGCAGATTGCTTTTTATTAAATTGCTTTCTAGATCTAAAAATATATAGATAATCGTTACGTACAATATTGTAAATCTGTTAGAAATTGACCATTTTTTTAAAAATTGCTATATTTTTCTTATTGATAGCAATGTTAATGAAAAAAATATCACTTAAGTATGCTACTGACATATACTAACAATAATTAATAGTATAAATGTAAAAGACGCATAAACGAATAAATATTCAAGTGGTTCATCTTTCCCTATAACTATACGTTAATTGGAGAGAAATTTGCCTGAATTAAATGGAAATAGGAATGAAACAAAACTTTAATAATAAAACTATATTGTACGCTTTAGTACATTTTAGGTGATTTTCACATAAAAAACATTTATACAAAATGAAAATTTCGTCAAGTTTAAATATTACGGTTATAACTTTTAACTTTTTTAAGTTTGTTAGTTTCACACATTTTCTCACATAATTCACATTTATTGCCGTTTATTTATTATTAAGGTATTACTGTACATGCGACATTGTAATTTGATCTTAGTCATACAACCTTACTTATATCTGTATCAAACCCACATATAAAAATGGCATATCTCTCTCGAATATCAGGGAAAAACAGACAAGATTGTCATTACACCGTTGTAGAAACCAAAGTATTACGACACACTATACCAATTAACTGACATAATTTACATTTTGTGTAAGACACAGGTTCAAGTATATCATCAGATAAGTTTGGTATTATCTTGCCATCCAAAACATGAAAAAAATCAAATTTGTGATAAGACACGAAACCAGAGGAAAATTATTTACAATTTGCAGTAGTTGGTAATTAGTACTCCTTAGTGGTATAATCTGGAAAATAGAGTAGAATTTATATTATCATCTGCCATTAGTATGTAAAGACAATTATCTTCTTAATATTTTGTTCGTACATTTGCTAAGTTTTAATTTCTTTATATCTGTATACATTGTGTATATTAAACAATGTTATAATTGAAAAACTCCATTAGAAAATGCGTACACACGCATTTTCTAATGGAGTTTGTCATGCGTGCAGTTGCGTGCAATTGCGTGCAGTGAATACAGATGACGCTCATTTGAATCTTTAGTTTGTTAAAATAATTGGAAAATTCGATTTAAAATGTGCTCATTATACACAGAATTAGTTGCGTGCAGTAAGCACAAGCGACGTTCATTTAAAGTTAATTAAACTTTATTGTCGGAAAATGTTTTATATCCAACACTAATTACACTGGTCTATATCAAAATTGCCTTTTACATGAAAATGTACTTTAACTATAGTTTTCAATTCGCTGAATCTAATTACCGAACTTAGAAGTGATAGTTAGATCGTATTGTTCATTTATGCTACATGAACCGCAGTGGCGTAGCGTGGGTTTCAGCCGACAGGGCAAAGGAAAATTTCGCCGTCCCCTTATTCAGGTATCTCAATTTAAAAGACTAAAATTCAGTTTCGTCACAGAATAAGTAATGAAAAATTTCGTGCTAGTGTTGTTACCTTTTTAAAATCGCTGACCCGGACAGCAAACGAGGTTTGTTCGAACAGAAGTTCCTGACCCATGCGTATATCATTTTGCAATGCGAAAAATAATGTGCAGTGCAAACCGGTTCTAAATCATTTACAGTCAGCGACTAGGGAGACTCGAGTAGAAGTAACATAAGTAACCTAGATGACTTAGCCCTATTGGATATTGGAGGTGTATATGAGTACGAATGAATTGTACAAGCAAAACAAAAAACGTTGACAGGTTTCGCACGGTATCGCCGGGTAAAATTAATAGCTCACCCGGACGATGAGTCAATTTCCACACTGTACGGATGGCAACACTATTCCGCGTACTCATCTCAATTGGTCCGAACCGTAGGTGCGAACCAATTGAGATGAGTACAACCGAAAATATGTCATGAAATGGTTGAAATTTTTACAAAAGATTATTATTATTTATTGTGAAATTTTGCCGACCCTTAAAAAGTGCCGCCCGGGGCGGGCCGCCCCTGCTGCCCCACTACGCTACGCCACTGATGAACCGCTCCTGTCTGGACCAAAGATACTTGAGCATAGGAATTGTAATTTTACCGACTTTTTCATTTACCGGTAATTCGGTAAATGAAAATTAAAATACCGGTCTACCGGTAAACTTTTATCCTGAAAAATAAAATTAAGGTGAAAAAAAATATGTCATTTTAATTTCCATTTCACATCTTTTATTTCAAAGATATAGAACATAAAAAATATAAAAATTAAAGTGTTATTCTAAACAAACTATAATAATAACTTTTCGAAACAGAAATAAAATAATACAGAAAAATAAAATACAACAGAAATAATATATAGTACCTAATACAATTTTATTAATTACCAATTTTTAAAAAATAACTTCTCACTAAACTTAAATTATTTAAAGTCTTTTCTCCTAATTTTGATCTAATTTTTGTACGAAATAATCCAGATCCCGAGAATACCCTTTCTGATTCAACACTTTTTGAACGAATGGCCATTAAACAACCAAATACTATTTGAATATACTTCCCCCGTACTTTTTCTTAGCGGAAGTACTGTAATTTTTTTTACTGTTTGTTTCCAATCTTTCGTGTTTTTTGCTTGTGGAACTGACATACTTTTGTACTAATGTATTTTTGGTTGGCTATTTTCTACAACGTCTTATTATCTGCCGTATTTTTGTAATTAAAGAATTTAATGCTCTATTTTGTAGAATAAGTTTGGTAGAGCCAGTAGTTTCTTGGTTCATTTCAAAATTATCGTATTCAATGTTTGAATTATCAGAATCAGAATCAAAATCTGTAGTAAGTAGTAAATTAGCATTATATTCATCATCATCCTGTACATCTGATGTGCTTACATTGTGAAAAACTTTTATGATCTTAATCCATGTACAAAACATAACTGACGGTTTTTATTGAGTAATTTCATCGTTTTCTTCATGACGGCAGCTCTCCGTCCAATGTTATGCAGACAATATTTTTCACAGAAAGTTGAAATCCTTTTAATTTATTTTGTATTAATTCTGCGCATTCTTCGGCAGGCACAGGTCCATAAATTCGACTAAATCCAAGATTCGGAAATTTACCATCACTTCCATAAATATTCGTATATCGGCGGCGGTTTTTATTTGATGTCCACTCATCTGTGGTAAGGCAAAACATTTTGTTATTGTTCGTATGCTGTAAAATGTCCTTCGATACGTCTTTCTTAATTTTATCTGCATATTGTATAACTTTTTGAATATTTTTTGACGACTTTGGTATCTCTTGGTAGCCTCTTGCTTTTAATAGCATTCGTAAATCTGCAGATGTAAACAACTCGCTAAAAGGAATTCCATCTTTTGCTATCATTCTTAAGAGTACAGCTTCAAGAGATTCGTCGTTTTTCTTGAAATAAAAGGTTACTGTTGGTCTTGTATCAATCGCTGGTTCTTTTCAGCATTCTTAGTTGTTAAAAAAATGTCGCACTGTGAAGCAGCAGTTTAGTAATCTGCATCAAGAGTTACAACTTTATTCATTTTCTTTTTCTCTCTCACTCTGCGTGTGGTTTGGTTTAGCCTCAGGGTGCGACAATGCAAACGCGAATTTAGTAGCGAGCGATATTTCTCACAAAGAAAAACATGTACAAGCGAGAAGCGAGGAATTTTTGCTGGCGTGAGCGAATTTTTGGTTCTCGCACGTATTTGAAAGGGTATGATATTAATCGCGTCTCGCATCCTCTTGCCACAAACTGTCACTTGCTCGGAAAATTCTCTCTCTTGCGTCTGAGTAGCCTCACCCTTACTCTAGGGCGTTATCCTCGTTTTTCCATCTTGACTTACAAATTCGATTTGAATTTCTTAGCATAAAAATAATACAGATACTTACGAGACATTAACTAAAAAAAATTAATATTATATTTTACTTAATAAATTTGAAAAAATAATTATTTATATACACAATGCTCTTCTTTTTCTTCTGTATTCTACTTAGGCTATGCATACAACTAATTTTTAAGGAGTAAGTTTCTTTATTTTTTTAAAATCATTTTTAACTGGTATTTCCGGATGAAATAAAAGTTCGACCTCGGGCCAATGTATTAATACCGGTTGTTTGTTTATTGAGCGAAGATCTCCACCCTTTCACCCCGAATTTATGTTTATCCCCCTCCTCTTCTGTGGCCGTCGTCTAATTTAATCCATGTAAACCAGTTCGTTCTGTCGTCCATTTATTTTTTTTCTCGAAATTTTTGTTATTTGGTTCATCGCTTCAATGTCTTCGTGGAGGATTTTCTGATCGTAACCTCGAAGAGTAGCACTACTATTTCGAATTTTCTGCAGTTCCTGTTTGTCACCAACTGGCCATTTTCGCGTAAGCCACTGAAGGATCATATATTTCGTGTACTAGTGGGAAGATTTTTATTGTAAGTAATAATCGTATAAACTTGAATACGAAGTGAAATATATCAAAATATCAGTTAATAATTAGACTAGATGCCTTCTCAAGTACATTTCAGATAATAATATAACACTCGTTTTTCGCTTATTTTTGAGTGTAATCTGCAAACAGTACACATAAAACAGCGTTTATAATTTAGATATTCAGTTTTATTTTCTAACAAGGCATAAAATATGTTAGTACATAAATAATTATTGAGAAAGTACTTGTAATTCAAGGCAATCGATCAATATTAATTAAGTGTTTTTTTTTCATAAAAGTAATTAAATATACCCCAAAATATACCGCAATATTGGTATTACCTCAAGAAAATGTTTTATAGCTGACTTTTGCCCAAAAGTATATTCTCTTTATTTTATAGCTGTTTACAATTATTTAAAATTTCTTAGTACTGCTTTGTACATCCAATATTTCAAAAAAGATAACAAACTTGCCAAATATGCAAAAACCAGTATTATTACTGATAACAGCCTAATTGCTATGATAATCGTTGCAAAAGGTTTACTTAATTAATAATACGATCGAAAATGATCAGAAACTTTGGGAGTTTTCTGCGATATTGCCACTTCTTCGTGATCTTGTGTGAACTGGAATATAGTTTGACTTACTTTTAAATTAATATGCGCAGGCCAAAAACAGCGAAGAAAATAATAGTTAAGTCATATATTTTTATAAACAGAAATTCAAAACATCCACTTTTATCCTGTGTTTATTTATTGTAGACCACAGGAAATACCAACTACAGCAACATAAAACTAATGGTTCAGCAATTGTTATATAACTACGAATAAAATTAAACTCGGTGTAATCGAGTATAATTGTTTAATTAAAATAAATAACGAAATGTTTTTGTATATAAGGACAAAATACAAAATTAATTTCTCACAAAATATATTTAATTACACAAATTTAATTTTTTTAGCAATTGTAATCGATATTTTAAAACTTCTATATCACTGCTATATAATTTAAAAGTCGATATAAGTTGATTGCCTGTTTTGAAAGTAATGAATATTTTAAATGAAAAGCTGAAATAAATTACTTTTTGTAGTAGAAACCAGAAAACTGGAATATTAAAATTGATTAATTTATTGATTTTAATTTTCTGTTTGAAAAGCTTAAATAACCCAAAAGCAGAAAATAAAATATTGTTTGGAATGAATAACATAAGCATCATAAGCTCAGTACGAGTTTTGATTACTGCATTTTAATTACAATTAATGTTTTCGTGATTATCAATCACGAAAACATTAACTAAAGGTAAATGATATTATCTATATCTTTGTCTTATACGTTAAAAACTAATTTTAACAATTTTCATGTATTAAATTAAATTAATTAATTTTAATAAGTTATAATTGTCTAGTAAATTCATTGAATTATACAGTGAAAAATAGCCAAGATATGACTATGAAATTGCCGTTTTTGCTGTTGTTATTTGCTAATAATTTGTTTACTCGTGAAAGTTTTGGTGGTAACTTATATATTTTTACAATAAAAATGAAAAAATTATTTTAATTTCAGCTTATAACAAACAAATTTATAATACATTCAGCTGTATTAATTATTTATTTATTTTTATGTAACTTTGAAACTCAAATATTTTTTATACCTTTAGAGAAGAATTTACTAGTTTGTTCTTTCTTAAATGCTAGTATTTGTTTCCTCTTATATTCTAATACTTATATACAATAGATGCATAATAAAAATTTATAGTAATAGTACCTTTTCGTTGTTTTATGTATAAAGTAGATATTCGAGGGTCTTTTTTTTAAATTTAGGTACGTCAATGACATCATTTGATTAAAATAATTGAGATTAATCAAATTATTTCATTGACATTGAAAATGAAATAATCGCAGAAATTCTGTTTTGTTATCTGACCTTATTTTTTTTTTTTTTACTGTTCTTTCTCTCTTTAATTTGAGGGTTATAGATGAGTTTTATAAAAACCAGCAGACGAGCCAGGCGTTGCTAGGCAAAATGTAACTATAGCGATAACTAAAATTATATTATAGCCGATCCTACTCGTTTTCACCGGGTTCAAGACTTAGGTTTCCTCTCTTACGAGACTACTTAGAGAATTTTAGATTGTTCTAAAAATATGTTCGATTTTCCGCAAACGCAAAGATTTGCATCTAAAATATATTACAGAAAAAGCCATGTTCTTTAGGGTAATTTTTAAATTACTCCCTCTCCTCCGCGAGGGGATGAGTTTCGAAAATTCCTTTTTAGTATACATTTTCATGACGTGTTCTAACTGTTTGCAAATTTCAACTTTTAAATTTTAACCGTTTACGCTCTGCACTTAATATTATCATTATTAACTCACCTCAATTATATTATAAGATTGTGAACGCTAATAACAAGTAGAATATTCATTACCTCTGACCACAGTGGAGATATGAAACATGACCCCTTCTATAACTCTACCCTGTCGACCTTTACTTAAGAACTAAAATTATTAGCATACTCCTCTTTGATACACAAGCTACCGTGCCAAATTTCGTTTCTTAAACTTTATCCATTTTGAAATATTCTTTCATATTTCAGAACAAAACATAAAGAAATTAAATAAATTTGATGCCAAAACATGCACACGAATTTTCCCTTTATTTGACATTTTTTGGGTTTATGAGGTCTCCCAAACGTGTAGAACACGTTTGCAAAAAAGTTGAATAGTCAGATGTGACACAATTACAATACTTTTCCGTCTTTATACATACTGTCATGCCTCGGTTTTCGTTAATAATCCGTCCGGAAACAATCGGCGAAATCCGAAACATACGAAAACTGAGGCAATTATTTCTATATAAATCAATGTTAATCCGATTAGTTCGTTCTAGACACTCCAAAATACACAACAAAAACACATTTTGTAGAGAATTAATATCGCGTTAAATACTAAAAGCAATAAAAAATTAATATAAAAGATTAATCTAAAGTAAAGCAATGGAATTATTTGGCTACTCCCGCGGGGTAATGTTTTGTTTTGTAGAAGCTAGTTAGCATGAGCTTCTAGCCTATATCGTCCCGTGGTAAAGTGTGAAGTAATTGCCATGTAATAGCAGTTTTATGCGTTTATGATCGTTGTATTGCGGGAATATAACGCCTTCTGAGAGATCCATTTAAAATTTAATAGCTTCTATTCAGGTAATACAGAAGTGGAGAAAATCCGGAAGACTTCATGTGGCAAGCCTGTCCTGGCGAAGCTCGAACCCACAACTAAACTCCCATTGTTCAGAGAACGAAACTGTTGGCCAATGGTGAGCTGTCGCAGAGTATTGCTCACAGAAAAAGAAATAACGCCACACTGTATCGGAAAATGTGTGGGTCGCTTTTTTTTGCAAAATTAGCAGCCAGATCACTTGGCCACGCCAATGAAATTTGAGGTAATTGACAAAAACCAACAATTACCGAAGTCAACGATAACCGAGGTATTACTGTAACAAGTTGGAAAAGTAAGAATGAGTGAAAGTCGGCGGATTTTTAACGACTCTGTCTTCATCTCTGACTCCAATTAAAACTTCAAAACTTCATGTCTCTGACTCCGACTCTTTTTTGTTTATCTCTCTTTTTGTGTTGATAGAACATTGCTTTGATTTCTATACGTTATGTTTTGTTTATTAGCAGAATTATAGCAACGCTAACTAGCTTTACGATTTGGTTTTGAAAACAAGAGAAAAATAACTTTTTAAAAATATCTATTATTTGCACTAGGATATCTAAGTGAGTGCCTCTTGCTATGCACTTTATACACTGAAAAAGATTTATGTTTATTTACTATATGTTTATTTCTTTCATGATTGGCTTTAAAATATTCTATGATTATCAGCCATAGCGGCATTTTCTAAAGCGTCATACTGCGTTGCAATTAGATTATATTCATTTGGCAACCTCTAATTAATGTATCAATATATTTTTGGTGATTAATCTGTAAACCTAGAATTCTTGCTGTATCCAACATTATTTCTTCTCTTAGTAAATAGTTCTTCGAAACATTCATCGCTATTCTAAAAACGACGTCCCTTGCTTTTACCTAAGGCGCTAGATAACCCAGGTATGCTCATCTGCCATGTTGGTCCTTAGAAAGGAGACGACTCTCGTAGAAGTTCAATAGAAGAGACACGAAAATAATCATAAATTCAACTGTATCTTAAGATTTTGCAAGGTCGAAATGATAAACTTTGCCAAAATTTAGTGTAACTAGTTATAAAATACAGCTAAATTTAAAAGTCTTGGAATATGACGTCAAAAGGACCAATATGGCTGCACACGTGACGGAAGCGTATGAGCATACCTGGGTAATCTAGCGCCTTACTTTTACCGTACGTCTTTTCACGTCGCTTTCATGACGTAAATGAAGAGACTCCCAAATTTGTTTGCTAGTTTTACAGATAAGAATAATTTCAACATGAATGTCTGTCATAGAACACGTTGACACGCTTTACGCTAGTAAATTTTTCTGTGTTCATATTGCTCATTTGGCATTGTCATCTGCAGAGTTTTCAATTAAACGTCATCCATGTTTTTTTCTAACACGGTAAAAATTTTATACTTCTATCATGAAAAAACTTTTCCATTATAGCCGAACAACTTGTATTTGGGCGCTCTTCGAAATCATAATCATTTATTTTAATTTTAAGTTAATATATTTTCTTATTTGCCACATATTTAATAATGCAAAAGAATTCTCAACAAGGCTTTTACCTTTAGGCGAGGACACCTAACCTAACCTAACCAAACCTAAACAGGTTGTTTTCATTTTCGGTAAATGCCTGGACCTTTAATACTTTTGGTGAATAAAATGTTCCAAAATTGTAGTGACTATTAGGATGTTACACAACGTTATCGTAACGAACAATTTAATTAAATATAATACTTACAACAAAGAAATGTCTAGACAAACTACAACTATGATACGAAACAACCTTATCTTTTCTGCATCAACATCATACAAAAACACGAAGACCTTTTGTGGTTAACAGAAAAAATAAATTACCTCAACATCTCCATTTTACTATAGATGTCATTTATGCCTTTTGTATGTATTATATACAAAATACACTATAATAATATGATAATATAATTATATTACTGTTAGAATAGCACATAATTATAAAAATATAATACAGTTGTAATTTTTTTATATTTGAATTTCTGTGTAGGAAATGAATTACATAGAAACGTAACTAAAGTAAGAATTACAGCCCTACCGGTAAGTTATTTTTAAGTAATGTTAAAGAGTAAAATGCAAAATATAATAAAGGTAAAATTTAGAAAAATATATGATTATATTAAAAGAACATTCAATTTAATAATATGATGATATTCCATCCGAACTGTGATATGCGTACGTTAATTCATTCGTTTAGATTAGGGGTCCCCAAAGTGGTCGATATCGACCCCTTGAAGTCGATAAGAGTTCTCCAAGGGTCGATTAATACACGAGGGTCGAAAGGGGGTCGATTAATACCGAAGAAGATGAATTAAATTGTCTAGGGAAAAAAATAGAATATTCTAATAAAAATTCGAAATACGGATATGATCAACAGCATTACTGACTAACCTAGTTATTACTTGAGTTTTGCCTTAGCCTACGCCGCTTTAAGCATGTGTTACTCTGTTTTCACGCATCTGGCAACTGTACTAGTGTCGCAAACATGTTATGAACGCTGGTAGTTCATTATACGCAGACATAAGTTGCACTGTTACACTCTAGTAGGGATGTCACTCTAAGTATCTTATATCTAAATGTAGATATTTTGTCCTTTACAGAGAAAATATCGTATTATCGAAAATCATTAATATAGTGCAGAAGCGTTTGCAAGAAAAAATGGCCTTTCAAGTAAAAATGGAGCATAACATTAAAAGTGCTCAGCAAGTAAACACAGANAATTAGATAAATGAACCTTAACAGAAAATCTTTATTTTTAGAAGTAATATCCATAAATATTATCTCCAGTTTTACATTCTTTATACTCAGATTTAAAATAAATACAATAAATGTCTATAGTACAGTACGTATTCACTTTTTGTTAGTTAATTTTGAACTGTGCGGTTATAATATTTTTATTGAGTTTATTTTTTCAAACTGTATTCTCTTCAGATTGTTTAAATTGTAAATACTAGAGAACAGCTTTTAGTATACCCTTGATTTACACTGCTTTTGCTATGATTTTCAAACTTTTCACGCATACACCTTGACTGACTGACTTTGCTGTTTCTAATAAAATGATGCTCTAAATATAGAATGAAAAATCTCGTAATACGCTATGAAGATGAATACATAATAAGAACACTTTAATGTGTCTTGAAATTTACGTTAACACTTACAATTAATTGTAAAAAAAACATACATTTGTTTTATTGTGAAGTTTTAATATTGGTATTCTTATCGTTTTTAATAACACATTTTAACGTTCACTTTTAATAAAATTATTACAATAATTTTTTATTTCAGTTAAATAGTATGTATATAATTATGATAACTTAATGAAAATAATTTTTATGTAACACAGTTTTGTGTAATAAAGTAATGAAATAAGTTACATTATACATAGAAAAATAAATATGTAAATGATTAATGAATTGGATTTAACAGATTTGCATTATTAATCTATGTATGATGTTTAGTATTTTTATAAAATAATAATATTCTATAAATTAAAGCTTATAAGCGAAAATTTACCTAATTACAGGCTATTAATAAATTTATTCGAAATAATTTTTTAATAAGAGTTCAATAAAAATGTACAGTTGTAGTAGACATATGGAATGATACATACGAACTATATGTTAGTTAATGAAATTAATTCAATTGCACTATTATTTTGTAAAACATTATATATTATGTGGATAATATATACGGTATATATATTATTCATATGAAAAAATTATATTATTTTACAGGTACTTTATTTAATTTATGTAGGTGGAAACTTGAATTACGATGACAGCAATGCAACAAAGATAATTATCGGTATTTGGTTGCTAGCCACGACTTTCCTCTTACAAGCTTACAGTTCTGTTCTGACTTCTCATATTACGTATCCCGTTCATGAGAAAGTTCCGACAACATTCCAAGAATTATCTACTGCAGTGAAAAATCAACAATATTCTTGTGGAACATTACAAAATTCAGCATTGCAAAATATAATAAAGGTAAAATTTAGAAAAATATATGATTATATTAAAAGAACATTCAATTTAATAATATGATGATATTCCATCCGAACTGTGATATGCGTACGTTAATTCATTCGTTTAGATTAGGGGTCCCCAAAGTGGTCGATATCGACCCCTTGAAGTCGATAAGAGTTCTCCAAGGGTCGATTAATACACGAGGGTCGAAAGGGGGTCGATTAATACCGAAGAAGATGAATTAAATTGTCTAGGGAAAAAAATAGAATATTCTAATAAAAATTCGAAATACGGATATGATCAACAGCATTACTGACTAACCTAGTTATTACTTGAGTTTTGCCTTAGCCTACGCCGCTTTAAGCATGTGTTACTCTGTTTTCACGCATCTGGCAACTGTACTAGTGTCGCAAACATGTTATGAACGCTGGTAGTTCATTATACGCAGACATAAGTTGCACTGTTACACTCTAGTAGGGATGTCACTCTAAGTATCTTATATCTAAATGTAGATATTTTGTCCTTTACAGAGAAAATATCGTATTATCGAAAATCATTAATATAGTGCAGAAGCGTTTGCAAGAAAAAATGGCCTTTCAAGTAAAAATGGAGCATAACATTAAAAGTGCTCAGCAAGTAAACACAGAAATTAAAACACCTTATTTTGTTGCTGAGAAATATAATTGAAAAACTAACGTTTTCAACCTGATTAACAGGCCATCATCAGGTCTAAAAAACGAAAATGGAACAGATACGTTCCATGTATAGAATATAAATATTTAAATCAAAATTTAAAACTACTATTGATGAAAT